>NC_037339.1:71047952-71347952 GCF_002263795.3 Bos taurus
GGTCGCAGAGTCAGAGACGACTGAGCGACTGAACAACAATCTGCCGTCAGCTCATTAGCATTAACTCAATAGCATAACCCTAGGTTGCTTTTGAATTACAAAGAAACTCCTATCTCTCAGGAAATTCCAAGGGTTTTAGGAGCTCCCTGCCAGTGTTAACTATCTTTTTGGATATAAAGATATATTAAGTCGTCATTAAAACACTGCAAAAAATCAGAAAACAAACCAACGGGACAGGATGAGGAAGTCAGACCGTTTTATATGAAAAATGACTAGAACACACGGTTGTAGTTCAGTCGCTCAGTTGAGTCCGACTCTTTGCGACCCCCCGCCCCCGGCCCCCGCAGACTGTAGCCGGCCAGGCTCCTCCGTCCATGGGATTCTCCAGGCAGAAATACTGGAAAGTGAAAGTGAAGTCGCTCAGACTCTTTGCGACCCCGTGGACTGGAGCCTACTAGGCTCCTCTGTCCATGGGATTCTCCAGACAGGAATACTGGAGCGGGTTGTCATTTCCTTCTGCAGGACGTCTTTCTGACCGGGGGATGAAAGCCACGACTCCTGCGCGGGCAGGAAGATTCTTTACCGCTGAGCCACCTGGGGTTGAGAAACGTGCAAAGACAGAGTGCTCTGGAGCTGCAATATTCAGTAAGACACTCGCCACCCACTGACGCCAATTCAAATGTAAAGCGAGTAAAAAGCAAAGTTTACATTCTTTTTCTCAGTGACCCCACCCCCCATCTAACGCTCACAGCCAACTGCAGCAGTCTGCGGCGTCCGGCTGCAACAATCATAAATTCGCCGTCATCCCAGAAGGTGGCGCTGCTGGTAAAGAATCCACCCGCCGAAGCAGGAGACGCAAGAGACAGGGGTTCCAACCCTGAGTAGGGGAGATCCCCTAGAGAAGGAATGGCAACCCACTCCAGTATTCTTGGGTTTCTCTTGTGACTCAGCTGGTAAAGAATCCGCCTGCCAATGCAGGAGACCTGGTTCAGTCCCTGGGTTGGAAGATCCCCTGGCGAAAGAAAGGCAACCCACTCCAGTCTAGTATTCTTGGCCTGGAGAATCCCCAAGGGCAGAGGAGCCTGGCGGGCTACAGTTCACGGGGTCAACAGAGTCAGAAAGGACTGAAACACACACAGCAAGCTGTACTGGGCAGGGTGATCTATAAATAATATTCAGCTCAGTCGCTGAGTCCTGTCTGACTCTTTGAGACCCCCACCCACCCCCCAACCCCGCCCCCATGACTGCAGCATGCCAGGCTTCCTTGTCCATCACCAACTCCCAGAGCTTGCTCAAAAAAAAAAAAAAAAAATATTAGTAGAACATTTTTTATGAGCTCACTGTCAAGTTCAGATTTTAAAGCAATACCCAGGAAGTCCTAAAATACTAGGAGAGAGATTGGTAAGACTGAGGACATTACATTCAGAAACTACTCCTCACCCAGCAATATCTGTAACGGAGCAGAACTCGATGGTCCTTGCCCCCACCATGCTGTCTGCCTGCCTTTTTGTCTGTGGGAAAACTTTAGCCGAAGAAAAAATTTAATCAGGGAAATGTGGACAGCAAGAAACAAAGGGAAAACAGTCAAAGATGACCAAATAATCATAGTGTACTCACTCAGGCTATGGTTTTTCCAGTAGTCATGTATGCATGTGAGAGTTGGACTATAAAGAAAGCTGAGCACCAAAGAATTTGATGCTTTTGAACTGTGGTTATTGGAGAAGACTCTTGAGAGTCCCCTGGACTGCAAAAGAGATCAACCAGTCCATCCTAAAGGAGATCAGTCCTGAATATTCATTGGAAGACTGATGCTGAAGCTGAAACTCCAATCCTTTGGCCACCTGATGCAAAGAGCTAACTCATTAGGAAAGACCCTGATGCTGGAAAAGATTGAGGGCAGGAGGAAAAGGGGATGACAGGATGAGATGGTTGGATGGCATCACCGACTCGGTGGACGTGGGTTTGGGTAAACTCCTCGAGTTGGTGGTGAACAGGGAGGCCTGGCATGCTGCTGCCACGGGGTCGCAAAGAGTCGGACATGACTGAGCTACTGAACTGAACTGAACTCACTCAGGAAAGTCAAGGACTTTGTAGTTCCTTTCGGGGGCTATTAGAATATTCTGAGCCATGTCGTTGAGCGGTCTTACAGATACTGGAAGCCCTACTCAGTGGGGACGTTAACTACATGACCATCAGACTGTAGCCACGACATAAGTTGCCACCTTTTCCAAGATAAGCCTCAAGAAATGGGAACAGAACGGACCCTGGACCTGGAGACCAACTATACCTAAAAAATGAGATGCTGGTCAGATCACCAACAAACCAGTTTCAAGTTGACTGTCAGAGCGACTTGTGCTGTTTCTACATGGAGCCCGCACCCTCTGTCTATAAAGGCTCTTGCCCACTGAGTTTCCGGGGTTGGCGGGGCAGTTAGCTTTTTGGACACCCTACCTCCCAGTCCTAAAGGCGAAGTGTTAGTAGCTCAGTCGTGTCTGACATTTTGCAACCCCATGGTCTGTCCATGGAATTCCCTAAGGCAGGAACTGGAGTGGGTTGCCATTCCCTTCTCCAAGGGATCTTCCCGACCCAGGGATTGAACCAGGGTCTCCTGCATTGCAGGCAGATTCTTTACCATCTGAGTTACCATGGAAACGCTGTCCATTGCCAGCATCCACAATACAGCAAGCTTTCCTTTCCGACATCCTGGCCTCTTTACTGGCTTCTGAGCGGCAAACAGCCAGACCCCTTTTTGGTAACATAACCGAAAAGGGCAGAAAGCACATTCATGCCATCACGTAGGGAATTTGCAACATATGTAACCACAAAGAGCTTATAAAGATCAGCTCAGATCCAAGAAGGAAAAATATACAGGAATGGGGAAAATAACAAAGCCTTCATCAGGACCCTCACATAAAGAGAACACAGTATCTGAATAACCAATGAAAGTGATGGCCAAGTTCACTGTGCCCGGGAAAAGACGTATTATCCCACCCAAAGATGTACGTCAGCACGTGTGCACACTCAGTTGTGTCTGACTCTTTGTGACCCCATGGACTGTAGCCCTCCAAGATCCTCTGTTCGTGGGATTCTCCAGGCAGGAATTGTGGGCTGGGTTGTCATTCCGTTCTCCAGGGAATCTTCCCGACCCAGGGATCGAACCCACATCTCTTACGTCTCTTGCACTGGCAGGTAGAATCTTTACCATCTGAGCCATCAGAAAGCCCAAAGTCCAGGAAACTAAAGCCTTTTTGTTTTGTAGAAGACAGGGAACACGAGGGGGTTTCATGTTAGGGAGTTTTCCCCACCAGGGCTCTGGTTGGTTTCGGCCTACCCTTTTCTTTGATACTGCTCAATCTTGAGGGGACCGCAGGTAAGTCAAAAAGGGAACAGAGGTTTTCTGGTAGAGAGACTAATCACAGACTGGGCGAGGGAATTCAGTCTTAGGGGGACTCCCGGTTTCAAGTCTTCCTGTACTTCGATTATAAATGTTTCCACATTTACATTCATCTCCAGATTGTCACTGAGAAACACAGAATCGCATAATCCACTGGAGATGGATACGAACATTAATTCTGGTCCATTAAAAAAAAAAGATTTGTAAATAGACCTTCCCAATCATTTTTCTGCATCCCCTCAACCCTTCTATAAAAATATTCACATCGTATGACCCTTCCTCCCTACCTGTTGGTTTTTTTTTTGGCCTGTTTTTCCAAGTATTAGTTTTAAAAGTTTCTGAACGGAAAGTCAGTGTTGAGCTCTACATGGCAATGAGAAATTTATTGCTGTAAGATCTTTTTTTTTTGATTCCTTCTCAGGTTAAATTTTATGTACTTTAATCGGTTGTTTGCATTATGTTATTTTGTGCATTTTTTAGGCTGTGTGGCTCTTTGCTGTGCTGTGGGGGTTTCTCTGGTTGAAGTGCATGAACTTCGCTGCTCTACAGCCTGTGGGATCTTGGTTCCCTGACCAAGCATCAAATTCATGTCCCCTGCATTGAAAGGCGGATACTTTACTACGGGACTGCTAGGGACATCTCTTGCTACAAAATCCTGGGACTCCCTGGGTAGTCCACTGGTTAGGACTCTGCACTTTCCACCGATGTATGGTGTGTGTAAGTCACTCCAGTCATCTCCGACTCTTTGCAACCCACAAACTGTAGCCCGTCAGGCTCTTCTGTCCATGGGATTTTCCAGGCAAGAATACTGGAGTGGGATTGCCATTCCCTTCTCCAGAAGATCTTCCTGACCCAGGGATGGAACCCCAGGTCTCCTGCACTGCAGGCAGATTCTTTACCATCTGAGCCACAGGGAAGATCTCTACTGTAGGAGGCAAAAATTCAATCCCTGGTCAGGGAACTAAGACTCTGCAAGCCAAGCACCATGGCTAAAAACAACCAAACAACAAACCACAGAAAACAATAATCTTGGACACATTTCTAGATATCAGTATGGACCAGTTTCTTCATTCTTACAGCATAGCTAAAGAAAATAATGTCTAAGGCATAGTTCTCCCCGCTTGAAACTTGGTTATGCTTCCAATTAAATACATATGCCCATAATTGTGTTCAAAAAAAGAAAAAAGAAGATTCCACTGTTTCCTGGATATTTATCTATAAGCTCCTTTATGTTTCAAGCAACTGCCACAAATCAATGACATTCTGTCCCAGCCATTAAGATGTTAACAATTGAGCCCACCCCAAACCACTTCCACCCCACCCCAATCGTCACTGCAGCAGTGGCTTGTACCTGTACTGACTGGAATGGTTAACCCAGCGCTGAGAGGATGGAGCAAAAATATTACGCCAGCTGGATCACAGGGAGGGGAGGTGTCTGACAGAAGAAAACGAGATGGCTGGTGTCTGCTTGAAAGCATCCACCGAGTGTCCTGTTAAGCCGCTGTCCCAACCCACAGATACACTGGTTTTGCATTTTAAACGGACCTCTTGCCCTCACAAAAGTCAGTGAAATGCAACTACAAGTGACCTTGCTCATGGGGCTTCAAGAAGCTAATTAAAAAGAAGCTTCAAGATGCTTCCCAAACACACCAAGCGTTTCGGACGTGTTCCTGGGAGGGTTATTCGTCCATGCTTTCACTAGGTTAGGGAAAATGCACTGGCGTTTTTTCCACGGAGGGCTTGCTAATTAAAACTTTCGATTCCACCAGGGAAGTAGGGCCCGTGCTTTGTGGCTTAAAGTAACGTCTGGCGAATCGGTTTGACACAGCTAAGTATGAAGCTATTCAATAAAGAGGAAATTCACTCAGAAAGTTTGGGGATGAATCAAAGAGAACGGCTCCGTTAATTGAGACTTAAAAAAATATATATTTATTTATTTGGCTGCAGCTGGTCTTAGTCGAGTCATATAGGATCTTTTTAGTTTGCAGTGTGTGGGATCTAGTTCCCGGACCAGGGATTGAACCCTGGCACCCCTGCTTTGGGAGCCCAGAGGCTTAGCCCTCTGCACTATCAGGGAAGTCCCCATTAATTGAGACTTAATCGTCTCAGCCCTTGAATACATGTGAGATGAGAGGGCCAAGCAGAAAGCGAAGGGGACCCAGAGACCGAGAACAGGACAGGCCTGCTGCACCCTTTTGGGAAGTTTTGACAAGAGGGTGAGGACATCCGGTTGTGGGTTTCTCAGGATCCAAGATCCTTTTAGATTGGCTGGATACCCCAGTGGGTTACTCCTTTTGTTACATCTATGTACTTGTGTCAAAATAATATTGCCATGGAAAAGAACAAAGCTCTGATAACGTGTTGCAACATAGATGAGACTAGAAAACGTGAAGCTGGATGCAGAAAAGACCACGTGGTGTATGATCCCACTTAGAGATGACCTCCAGAACAGGTGAGTCCGTAGAGGTGGAACATTGATGCCCCAGGCATCGGGCAAGAAGACTGGGCATCCCTTTTGGGGTAACAAAGAATTTCTGGGACTAGACAGAGATTATGTTTGTGCAATATGCTGAATGCACTAAATTCTACTATTTAGTACTGGTACTGTTTTCAGAGAGTTAACATAATGACGTTGATATTATGTGTATGATGTCACTACTAAAACGCATTTTATGGATATATATACACATGCTGCTGCTAAGTCGCTTCATTCGTGTCTGACTCTGTGCGACCCATAGACAGCAGCCCAGTAGGCTCCTCTGTCCCTGGGATTCTCCAGGCAAGAATACTGGAGTGGGTTGCCATTGCCTTCTCTGTATATATACATATATATTAATATATTTGTAGATAGATATGATGGATGGATGGGTGGGTGGGTAGATATATAGATAGATGAGGATAAATGATAAGTAGACAGCTGAAGAGATATAGACAGACAGACAGACGGATCAATGGATGGATAAGATACATGCTGTTGTTGTTAAGTTGGGTAAGTCGGAGTCTGATTCTTTTGTGACCCCGTGGACAGTAGCTCAACAGGCTCCTCTGTCCATGGGATTCTCCAGGCAAGAATACTGCAGTGGGTTGCAATTCCCCTTCTCCAGGGGATCTTCCGGACCCAGGGAATCGAACCTGAGTCTCCTGGATTCGCAGGCAGATTCTTTACAACTGAGCCACCAGGGCAGCCGAGATGAAGATAGTTAGATAGTCAGACAGACAGACAGAAATGATAGATAGATCAATGGATGGATGGATGAATAGATAGGTAGATGGATCATGGATAGACAGATACATAGATAAATAGATACAATACAACAATGGGTAGATCAATAGATGGACATGATAGATTGAATGGATGGATAGACAGATACAGATAATAGACAGACAGACAGCTAGCTCAATCCTTACGTGAAAGAAAGAGGAGGTCTTCACACGGATGGCAGGAATGATCATTGTATATTTAATTTTAAAAAATACAGAAGGTGTTCCCAAGGGGATCCCCACACAATAGCTGCTGCTGCTAAGTCGCCTCAGTCGTGTCCGACTCTGTGGCGACCCCATAGACAGCAGCCCACCAGGCTCCCCTGTCCCTGGGATTCTCCAGGCAAGAACACTGGAGTGGGTTGCCATTTCCTTCTCCAATGCATGAAAGGGAAAAAATAAAGTGAAGTCACTCAGTCGTGTCCGACTCCTAGCGACCCCATGGACTGCAGCCTACCAGGCCCCTCCATCCATGGGATTTTCCAGGCAAGAGTACTGGAGTGGGGGTGCCATTGCCTTCTTCTGCCACACAATAGAGGGTCCCTGCTTTTTTCGTGCCATCAATACTCTCCTGGTGCAAAGTGACACTTATCCTGAATACAAGACTTGCCCGTCAAGGTAGATTCAACTTTTAACCTATCACTGAAATGATCCCCCTCACAATAGTATGTTTAAGACCAAGCGCCCGGCTCTTCCTTTGATATCTATACCTCCCAGCTGGCTCCAAATCAATAAGTCTCACATTTGCCCCAGGATGGTTTTATTTCCGACTAAATCCAGGGGGTTTCCAACATTGCCCTAGCAGGAGTTCAGTACCTAACTGCTCCTTGATGAGTGGGTGGGTCTGGCTCTAAATTGCCTACATTTTATGAATATTAGTTTTCCCCTAATCACTAAATAGGAGCTTCCCTGGTGGCTCAGGCGGTAAAGAATCTGGCTGCAATGCAGGAGACTCGGGTTTGATGCCTGGGTGGGGAAGATCCCCTGGAGGAGGGCATGGCAACCCACTCCAGTATTCTCGCTTGGAGAATCCCATGGACAGAGGATGCCTGGCGGGGTACAGTCCGTAAGATCACAAAGAATCAGACACTATTGAAGCAACTTAGCACACAATCACCAAACAAGGAATAAAACAGCAGTATCTCAGCTTGGCGATATTGCAGGCGATGCTGGATTGATGATTGCCAACCCAGAAAACTTGTTTTTCCAGAGTACACGAAACAGGGGATTTCATTTATTCCCTCTGCTGCTCAAGTTCACATACAAGACTATCATTTACTGAATTCCGAGTACTTTACTGTACTTTTGTCTTACGGCAGCATTGTTTTTATCAGACTTCTTTATAAGTTATTATTTTTTTTGATGTGGACCATTTTTAAACTCTTTATTGCACTTGTTCCAATATTCCTTCTGTTTTATCTTTTGGTTTTTTGGCTGTGAGGCATGTGGAGTCTTAGCTCCTCCAACAGGGATTGAACTCACACCCCCTGCATTGGAAGAGAGTCCCTTGGACTGTGAGGAGATCCAACCAGTCCATCATAAAGGAGATCAGTCCAGGGTGTTCATTGGAAGGACTGATGCTGAAGCTGAAGCTCCAATCCTTTGGCCACCTCATTCGAAGAACTGAACTCATTGGAAAAAGACCCTGATGCTGGGAAAGATTGAAGGCAGGAGGAGAAGGGGTTGACAGAGGATGAGATGGTTGGATGGCATCATTGACTCAATGGACATGAGTTTGGGTGAACTCCAGGAATTGGTGATGGAATAGGGAGGCCCTGGCGAGCTGCAGTCCATGGGATTGCAAAGAGTCGGACACGACTAAGCGAGTGAACTGAACTGAACTGGATAACCAATTAAAAAGTATATAGCTCCCTTGCTAAGACTAGTCAGGGGCACTTCCGTCCCCTTCTGATGTTTATGTCAGAAGCTTTTCTAGTCCCTTTTCTTACTTTAATAAAACTCTGCTACACAAAAGCTTTTAAGTGATCAAGCCTGGTCTCTGGTCCCAAAGCTAAATCTTCTTCTTCAGAGACCATGAATCTGACACTGTTCACCGTCAGCGATCATTACTCTAATCATACATAATGGTCTGCTTCAAGGACCCGGCCCCTCTGCTGGACTGTTAACTATAGGGCCTTTGTTCAGCTCAGCTCAGTTCAGTCGCTCAGTCGTGTCCGACTCTTTGCGACCCCCATGGACCACAGAACGCCAGGCCCTCCCTGTCCATCACCAACTCCCGGAGCTTGCTCAAACTCATGTCCATTGAGTCAGTGATGCCATCCAACCATCTCATCCTCTGTCGGCCCCTTCTCCTCCCGCCTTCAATCCCTCCCAGCATCAGGGTGTTTTCCAATGAGTCAGCTCTTTGCATCAGGTGGCCAGAGGACTGGAGTTTCAGCTTCAGCATCAGCCCGTATCAGCGGATCAGGAGTCCTTCTCGTTGTTCAGCTCACAAGGAGATAATCTGACCCTGCCCACCTGTGTGAATAAGAGATGCACACACCCCTTTCAAAGGCTGGCCATTCCCCCGGGAGATGTTTTTGCAAGACTGAAGACCCTCTCACTTTACTTCCCCCCTGCCTCTCCCTGTCTCTTCTGTCTTTTGACTTTAGTTCCTCATTGCGTCTGTCTCTCCTGATTCTACAAAAGAAACTGGCATCCCGACCGACCGACAAGGTGGGTTTTTTTGAGGCACTAGCTTGCCATGTTCTCAGTCAGCCAGGTTCCCTGAATAAAGTCCTGTCCTTGTCTTAACCCATGGGTTCTTGGATTTACTGGCCCTAACGTATGGTGAGCAGAGCTTGCTTGGACTCGTAACACAGCTTTGATTGCAATGATAAGATGGTGGCCTGTGGAAGTACACGGAATGGGAAGCTGTTTTGCTGTGTGGGGGCTAGACCGCTCTCACTTCCCTCCATCTTTCCAGGCAATACCCTCATCCTCGCGTATCTCTGCCATCTGCTTCTCACCTGTTCATGTTTCACAGGAAGATGCTCGGATGATTTTAAGGAGATTCTGCTTCCAGGGCCATTTTCTAGCAATTCAGTCCAGATTGGGTCCCTTACACGACGAAGGGTTTTGCAATCGCTTTGACCCTCACCATTAGGGCTCAGAACAACTCTTTGTAAAGGATGTTCCATCTTTTTCGTTTTTTTTTTTTTTTGAAAGATGTCTTTGGAGCCATTCATGACTCAGAGGTGCTTTAAGCCCACTTCTGCAAAAATAATAGGCTTCCTGAAATGGCGTGAGAGAATGTAGGATATTCATCGACAGAGGGCAAGTCCCTGCCGTGTGTGCAAGACTCTCCCATTCCTGATTCCAGCCAGGGAAGTCTTCAGCAAAGGATGGTTGTGGAAGCTGGAATAGGCTCAGCTGTGTTATTATCCATTTCTCTGGGAGGGAACACCGTAGTCGTCAATGATTGTAAGAGTATTTGGATTTTCCAAATAGAAAAACTTACTGGAAAAAACACAGAATGGAAACATTTGGTGTTTGAAGGTAGCAGAGCCGACACAGCAGACACGAAACAAAAATAATGAAAACAATAATCTCGTTACCGTCAAGCTTCTCTCTTTTCCTAAATTCTTTTCAGTGGCGGGGGCGGGGTGGGGGGTAGATCTCCCTTCCTGTTTTCCCCAGGAAAATAAAACGGGAGACACACAGTCCCAGTCAAACGTTCGCCTTTATCTACCCTGTGGGGTTGTGTTTAAAAATGCAGGAATGGTACCAGGATTGAAATTTCTTTTTGAACTGTTATCAGCAAACGCGGCATTAAGTTCGCTTATCGTCTTAGCGGTATAGAAAGATTTGTTACTTCCAGTAGAATTATACTTGCAACCTGGGTAGGATTGGCTCTAAGTATGTCTTGAAAGAAAGGTTTTCCTAGGAAAGGACTTTAAAAGAAAGTATAATTTCTTTCCTGAAATTACATAGTTAAATGCCTTCTGTGAAATTCAACGTGTATGAGAACAATTGAAAATATTGCTTGCATTCGTGTGTAAAGTGGGATTTAGATTTTGGATTCAGAGAGAGCAATTGTATATACCGTGTGTATGTTAGTTACTCAGTCGTGTCCGACTCTTTGTGACCCCATAGACTGTGGCCCACCAGGCTCCTCTGTCCATGGGGTTCTCCAGGCAAGAATACTGCAGTGGGTTGCCATTCCCTTCTCCTGGGGATGGAACTCACATCTCTTATGTCTCCTGCAGTGACAGGTGGGTTCTTTACCAGTAGTGCCTCCTGGGAAGCCCACGTGTGTATGTATATGGCTTCCCAGATGACTCAGTGCTAAAAGAATCTGCCTTCGACCCTTGGGTTGGGAAGATTTCCTGGAGGAGGGCATAGCAACCTACTCCAGTATTCTTGCCTGGAGAATCCCATGGGCAGAGGAGCCTGGCGGGCTACAGTCCTTGGGGTCATAAAGGGTCAGACATAACTGGGTGATTGAGCACACATACATGTGTGTATATTTACACATGTAGGTATACAAACACTGTATATATATATGTATTTATATATATGTGCATATATATATACATAGGATATACACATTATATATAGACACTGTGTATCAATGGCACCCCACTCCAGTACTCTTGCCTGGAAAATCCCATGGACGGAGGAGCCTGGTAGGCTGTAGTCCATGGGGTCGCTAAGAGTCGGACACGACTGAGCGACTTCACTTTCACTTTTCACTTTGATGCATTGGAGAAGGAAATGGCAACCCGCTCTAGTGTTCTTGCCTGGAGAATCCCAGGGGACGGGGGAGCCTGGTGGGCTGCCATCTATGGGGTAGCACAGAGTCAGACACGACTGGAGTGACTTAGCAGCAGCAGCAGCATTCATATATACAATGTGTGTATATATATACACACACTGTGTATATCGTATGTATAATCAGTATATACACTATATATACATACACACATGCACACACACACACCTATATATATAAACGCACACAAAAATCTGTGTATGTACAAAACCTGTTTTTTTTTTTTTCCCCCACTTACATTTAAGTTAGGGTATCTGAAAGTTACCAGTCTATCCATCCATCTATCCATCCAGTCTATCTATCCATCTACCCACCCATCCCTGGTCTATATATCTATTTCTATCTATTTATCCATCCAGTCTGTCTGTCTATCCATCCAGTCTATCTATCTATCCATCCATCCATCATTCCAGTCTATCTATCCATCCACCCACCCATCCGTCTGGTCTATATATCTATTTCTATTTATCCATCCAGTCTGTCTGTCTATCCATCCAGTCTATCTATCCATCCACCCAGTTTGTCTATCTATCAGTCCATCCTTCCATCTTCCCATTTGGTCTACCTATTTCTATTTATCTATCTATCTATCCAGTCTGTCTGTCTATTTATCTATCTATCCAACCATCTCTCCGTCCAGTCTATCTACCATCTATCCATCCATCCATCAAGTATATCTATCTATCCATCCATCCATCCAGTCTGTCTGTCCATCCATCCATCCAGTCTGTCTGTCTATCTATCCATCCATCCAGTCTATCCATCTATCCTATCCATCCATCCATTCTGTCTGTGTCTATCTAGCTGTCTCTGTCTCTATAAATCATACAGAATTGACATTGTCTGTACATCTATCTATCTCTGTCTTTATAAATTGTACAGAACTGGCCCGTGATTTTGGGGACTGACAGTTCTCAAGATCTGTGGTTGGCAACGTTAGAGATCTGGTGGTCTATTATGAGTCTGAGTCCAAGCACAAAGGTAAGACAGGACTGATGAGCAGTTCAAAGAGTCAGGCGGAGGGACAATGAATCCACATTTTCTCCTTTTGCTTGTTCAGCTCCTCCGTGGACTGGGTCACGCCCAGCCACGGTAAGCGGAGCAATCATCTGCTTTACTCAACGTGAATCTCATTCAGCAGCACTCCCACCAACACACCCAGAAATGATGTTTACACCAACACCTGAGCCCTCTGTGGGTCAGTCGACACCTGAGATTAGCCGTCATACTCCCAAATGGAAACAGATGTCACTTGTCTATTCCCACCACACTCCATGGCTGGCTAAGATCTCCAAAGATGGTTGTAGGAGTCTAGACTTTTCCCAGAGAAAAAGCGTGTATTTATCCCATCATCTCAAGATGATGGGTGAGTGAGTCAGGAAGTGACTGTTGCTTGGCAATCATGAAGTGGAAAGAGAAAAGACAGTATCCATGAAGCCACAAGCTCCTCGAGTCTATGGGCACAACACATAAGAAATTATTCTACGTTGTTTTACCTAGAAACATAAGTTTTAGTATCTAGTGATAAAACAATTTTGTCTTTTCTATGAGGATGGCATCAATAAACACTGATTCAATTCCAACAAAAAATTTTACTTTTTTTGAGCTCTGAATGTGCTGAGGTCCCCAAGTTCAAGGTTAATTCAGAAAACAAAAACAAAAACAAAAACAAAAAACCAACAACAACAACTCCTGTGTGACAGTTACTTCCAAGAGTTGGTGTTCATATGAATAGTCACCATTTTTAACCTGGATTATAGACAGTCACAAAATTATATACAAAGCTGAAACTCCAGTACTTTGGCCACCTCATGGGAAGAGTTGACTCATTGGAAAAGACCCTGATGCTGGGAGGGATTGGGGGCAGGAGGAGAAGGGGACGACAGAGGATGAGATGGCTGGATGGCATCACTGACTCGATGGACGTGAGTCTGAGTGAACTCCGGGAGTTGGTGTTGGACAGGGAGGCCTGGCGTGCTGCGATTCATGGGGTCGCAAGGAGTCGGACACGACTGAGCGACTGATGTGATCTGATCTGATACACAGTCACAAAAGATTTTTGTCTATGCCACGAGAATGAGTAACTTAAAAGATATGGCATTTTTCACTCCAATTGTGAAAATCTGGTAGAAATACTTCCAAATACTAGGTAGAAACATTTGCTTATGGGATTTCCCTGGTGGTACTGGGGCTGAGATTCTGAACTCAAGAGTACAGGGGGCCAGGGTTTGATCCCTGGTCAGAGAACTAGATTCTGCCTGTGACAGCTAACAGCCGGCACAGGCAAATAAAAATAGATAAATACAAATATGTCTGTAAAAAAGGAACATTTGCTTAAATGTGACCAACTGGTACTTAGTCGCCTATGGTCTTTATCAACTTAGCTGCAAACCCTACGTAGATTGTAGAGGATATAAATTGAAGAATGATCATCAACTTACAAAAAATGAAGTTAAAATTTAAAAAAGGTGAAAAATGCATGACACCATTTTTCTGTCTTTCCTACTTCTTTGACATATGAACAGGGCCTTTTTGGTGACTGGTTGTAGTTAATCTTTTCACACCTCAATATATAAATAAAAATTTGTTTTTCCAGGAACATAATTTACATCTGTGGTTCCTGTCATGAATAGCAACAAAGTTTCATTGCAATGAGCACTTCTAAAATGGCCACAGGGGCACATTTGGCAGAAATCATAAAATAGTTCATTTGCTTTAATTTTTGAAAAATAAAATGGACAGTGTAATTACTGGATACAGGAATTCTCTTAATGGAATTTCTTTTAAGTCAATTAAAGACAAAAGAATCTCATTATAATAGCAATATTCATTACTTATCCATTAATTTAATGTCACTATGAGTTCCAAAGACTTTCTTGAGTAGCTTTTATGGATCATAATTACGTGACAGACTAAAACGCCCATGTGGAATCATCCAGTAACTTGCATCTGGGAGGGATGGCCAAGGAATTTCATGTCTGACTTTGCACACAGAAACTCCAGTCATTCTATCGCCCAGTATTTTGAATTATTATCTTTCTAAAAGGGATTTAATTTGCTCCTCTAGAAACACAGTCTGATTATACATGTTTATATATACACATGTATACACTGTCCATATACATACATATGCACACACAATGCTGAATATATATATACAATTCATTCATATGTATACACAATGTGTTACATAAATATACTATACACGCATATATACAAATATACATATGCACAGTATATTATATAGTATTTAGGAAGACATTGTATTTAGGAAGAGATTATATTCATACCACATATATATAGATTATACAGGCTTTATATAAACAGATTATATATATTGAAAGTGAAAGTGTTAGTCACTCAGTCGTGTCTGACTCTATGGACCCCATGGACTGTAGCCCTCCAGGCTCGTCTGTCCATGGGATTCTCCAGGCAAGAATACATGGCAACTGGTGTTGCCATGCCCTCCTCCAGGGGATCTTCCAAACCCAGGGATCGAACCCAGGTCTCCCACATTGCAGGCAGATTCTGTACCATCTGAGCCACCAGGGTTAGTATGCTGATTACACATTTTATGTATTCAGTGTATTCACACACATAGAAAATGTATACACATACATTATAATATACATATGTATACACTGCATATGTGTTTATATATATTAGCGCATATACATATATTCAGTATATATTATATATAATACATTATGCATTCAGTATGTGTATAAATATGCACACACGTGTATCTACACTGCATATATATGTATGCACACACATTACACACATATGCACTAAGCATGTGTGTATATATCACATATGTACAATATGGTATCTTTGTGATTTCTCAAAATAGTAACCGATAGATTAAGATGGTCCATCCCTGCTGTGTACGAAGGTTTGCACACGTTTCACATTTTTTGCACTCCATCTCTGATTGTGAGCTCCTTTTAAGAGCAATGCATTTTCCTGTCGCCGGTCACTAACATTTTTCCCTTTCCCGGGGTTCTCGTCAGTTGCCTTCCCATCTTTTGTGATTCCCACTCGAGTGACTGCTGCCTGTTTTAAACATGAAGGTAACATCACCTCTGCAGTTTGCAGAAGACACTGGCTGATTTTCTCATTGTGTGCAATCCTTGCTGATAAGACATCACTGGCTCCCAGGGGCAGTGTCTCTTGAAAGAGAAGTGTGTGGGCCTTCCCTGGTGGCTCAGGGGTAAAGAATCTGCCTGCCAATGCAGGAGGCACAGGAGACACGGGTCTGACCTCTGATCTGGGAAGATCCCACATGCCACGGAGCGACTAAGCCCGTGCGCCACAATTATTGAGCCTGCGCTCTAGAGACAGGGAGCCACGACTATAGAGCCCACGTGCCAAACTACTGAAGCCCGTATGCCTTGAGCTGAGTGCTGTGCAACAACAGAGTAGACGCTGCTCGCTGTCACTACAGAAAACCCTGCCCAGCAACAGAGACCCAGCACAGCCAAAAGTAAATAGATGAGTAAAATTATAAAAAAAGAAGCGTGTGGACAAATAAACGTGTGTTTTTAATAGGGTACAATTGTTTGACTATTTGCACCTTGAAAATGGGTTTGCTGTGTTGGTTTGCTAGCTAAGACGTATCCTTGTTTTTCTTTTTTTTCTTTAAAAAATGATCGGCATTCTAAAATCATTCTCTACACTACGGCCATCATTTCCTAAGGATTCAAGGATCCCTAGTTTACCCTGTCCATCTCGTACTCCATGAATATAGCAGTGAAGTTTACTTTAGCATAAAGGATTCTGTTCTTTCGAAAGAAGCTTGCTTTTGCACAAGAATACCGTCAATGTATTATTAATTATAATATTGATGTGAATTTTGTTGCATGCTTAAGTTGCTCAGTTGTGTCCGAGTCTTTGCAACCAGATGGACTGCAGCCCTCCAGGCTCCTCTGTCCATGGTATTTTTCAGGCAAGAATACTGGAGTGGGTTGCCAGGCCCTCCTCCAGGGGATCTTCCCGACCCAGGGATCGAACTCACATCTCCTGTGTATCTTGCATTGCAGGTGGATTTTTTTACCTGCTAAGCCATCAGGGAAGCCCTCCAAATGTTAAGATTGCCAGAACTGTCAAAATTAAAAAAAAAGAAATTCCAGAGGTTTGATTGATGGACTTTCTGAGTTTATAAATACACTCCTTCATAGCAAACACTAACTCACATACATAACATTTATAATGTAAACCCTTTAGTGCGTAGAGAATCAGCCTCTGTGGACCAGCAATCCCAGTTCCATCTCTGGGCCTAGCAGTAGCTGTTTCGGCCTTAATAAGCCATTTACTTTTCATGGGTTTTAATTATGCAGCTATAAAAAAAGAGAATGATAGGAAATTTATTCCCCATACTTAAGGTTATGTGATGAACATATATATATTTGTGTTTTTCACATAAAGTAACACCTATGGCAATTATTCCTAATTTAACTTGGCTGTCTGCTCTAAAAACAACTCTATTCCATTTTATTGGTCTCTTCATTTTGGAAGAAGCAGAATATACAATAGGCCACATCATTCAAAAAACGATGAGCTGTTTCGACTGGCTTAAAATTGTGCTTTACGCACGGTTATTTTGTGATGAATCTCAGGAGAGAGAGGAGAGGCATATACTTTATGAAGCGGAGATTATGCTGTAGGTAAATTGCAGGAACGCGTCTGCAAAGCAAATTTGACGGTATAATTTCATTGTGACATTCACAATGTCACTTAGACATCACTTCGATGAAAGTCATTTTGTTTAAAGAGGTTTCCTAAATACAAAAGCAAACACACAAACAAAAGGATCCAGAACAGCTTTCCTAAAAACACCTAATCTTTGTTTGTATTCATTCAGTAATTGGACATTTCAGGTTAGCATTCATATTTTTTTTTTCTTTTCTGTCTTCTAGCAGGCAATTAATCTCTAGCTGCTTCGTTTCAAACTCTGAGCTCATCTGTTTTCATCATGTAGCCTCTATTACTTAAATCTTTTACTACCAGTCGCTTCTTCAAGCGGAGATCTTAACAAGCAAAGCATGTCTACAGTCAAGACTCGCTGAGCATCAGTCAGCAGCCATAGACAGGGGTGAAACTGAATCGAGTGGAGTGAAGCAGATGACACTAGAGTCTGTTATACAGAGTGAAGAAAGTCAGAAAGAGAAAAAACAAATATCCTATATTTACGCATATGTATATGGGCATATATGTGTGTACATGCGTTTGCACAGCTACACGTAGGTAATGTGGATGTATGGTGTTGTGTGCAGGTTTAGGGCTTTATTGTAAGAGCACCATATTCTATTTTCCCTCAGAAATATATATATTAACCACTACAGTTGCTTCCTGATGTGCATTCACCCTTGCAAGCAGGCAAGCAGTTAATATAATTTATGTTCAATGCTCTATAAAATGACAGGATGCGAGTATAATATAGTCTTTGTATCCATTCTTCTTTCAGTGTGTCCTGAAGTTCCTGTGGAGAAGGCAATGGCAACCCACTCCAGTACTCTTGCCTGGAAAATCCCATGGATGGAGGAGCCTGGTGGGCTGCAGTCCATGGGGTCGTGAAGAGTCAGACACAACTGAGCGACTTCACTTTCACTTTTCCCTTTCATGCATTGGAGAAGGAAATGGCAACCCACTCCAGTGTTCTTGCCTTGAGAATCCCAGGGACGGGGGAGCCTGGTGGGCTGCCGTCTCTGGGGTCGCACAGAGTCGGACACGACTGAAGCGACTTAGCAGCAGCAGCAGCAGTAGAGGTTCCTGTGGATTCTGCATCATTTTTCAAGGCTGCTAAAAACATCTCTGTGTTACTCTTCTGATACATGTGCCCAGAAGTTTCTCATGCATGTATGGTTGGGTCCTGAATATGACATCTTTCCTTGACTGGGAAGGCTACTCCATTTCTTCTAAGGGATTCTTGTCCACAGTAGTAGATATAATGGTCAACTGAGTTAAATTCACCCATTGTGGTCTATTTTAGTTCACTGATTCTTAAAATGTGGATGTTCAACTTTGCCATCTCCTGTTTGACTATGTCCTATTTACCTTCATTCATGGACCTAACATTCTAGGTTCCTATGCAGTACTGTTTTTTGCAACATTGGACTTTACTTCCATCACCAGTCACATCCACAGCTGGGCATTGGTTTTGCTTTGGTGCCATCTCTTCGTTCTTTCTGGAGTCATTTCTCCACTCTTCTCTGAGTGTACTGGACGCTTACCAACCTGGGACGTTCATCTTTCAGTGTCATATCTTTTTGGCTTTTCATACTGTTCAGCTATGCCAAACTATGACAAACCTAGACAGCATATTAAATAGCGTTACTTTGCCGACAAAGGTCCGTCTAGTCAAAGCTATGCTTTTTCCAGTACTCATGTATGGATGTGAGAGTTGGACCATAAAGAAAGCTGAGCGCAGAAGAGCTGATGCTTTTGAACTGTGGTGTTGGGGAAGATTCTTGAGAGGCCCTTGGACTGCAAAGAGATCCAACGAGTCCATCCTAAAGGAAATCAGTCCTGGGTGTTCATTGGAAGGACTGATGTTGAAGCTGAAACTCCAATACTTTGGCCACCTGATGCGAAGAGCTGACTCATTTGAAAAAGACCCTGATGCTGGGAAAGACTGAAGTCAGGAGAGAAGGGGTTGACAGAGGAGAGAAGGTTGGATGGCATCACTGACTCAATGGATATGAGTTTGAGCAAGCTCTGGCAGTTGGTGATGGACAGGGAAGCCTGGCGTGCTGCAGTCCATGGGGTCTCAAAGAGTCGGACATCAGTGAGCTACTGAACTGAACTGAAATCCTTTCTCTCTCTGTCTCAAAAAGAACTCAAAATATTGGGACTTCCTGGTGGTCCAGTGGCTAAGACTCTGCACTTCCAAGGCAGGGGGCCCAGGTTTTGACTTCTGGTTGGGGAACTGGATCCCACTTGATGCGATTAAGAGTTCACGTGTTACAATAAAGATCTCACATGCTCCAACTAAGGCCTGGGGCAGCCAAAAAGTAAAATTTTTTGCAAAGAAATGACTCAAAGTATTTAAGCTGGGTCGACCCCATTTAATGTCTTCCCAGGTCATACTAGTGGTAAAGAATCTGTCTGCCAATGCAGGAGACGTAAGAGATGCATGTTGAATCTCTGGGTCTGCAAGGTCCCCTGGAGAAGGGAATGGCATCCCACTCCAGTATCCTTGCCTGGAGAATCCCAAGGACAGAGGAGCCTTGCAGACCACAGTCCATGGAATCACAAAGAGTTGGACATGACTGAAGTGACTTAATATGCATACATGATATCATTTAATTATTTTCTAGGGCAAACATATGGACACCTTCTAAGATGGCTCACGTTGCCAGATCTCTCTGCTACTACGATTTTATTTTCAAAGACTTGATTCTTTTTAGAGCCATTTCAGGTTCACAGCAAATTTGAGAAAAAGGTACAGACTTTCCATACTTCCATTGTGCCCTACATGTGCAAAGCGTCCCTCATTATCAACAACCCCCATCAGACGGTACATTGTTTATAACTGATGAACCTTCATAGACATACCATCATCACCCAAGCTCCATGGTCTACACCAGGGTTCAGTCTTGGCGCTGTCCATTCTATGGGCTTGGCCAAAAGCCTGGTGATGTAGCTCCATCATTATACTGTTCTGCAGAGTAGTTTCACAGCCCCAAAAATAACTGCTTCATCCATTCATTCCATGCCCTTTTCCTCCCCACTAACCATTCATCATCTGACTGTCTCTACAGCTTTGCTTTTTCCCAGAATGTTATGTAATCAGATTCATGTTTGTTCTTATTCAGTCGCTAAGTCATGTCTGAATCTTTGTGTCCCCATGGACTGCAGCTCACCAGGCTTCCCTGTCCTTCGCCATCTCCTAGAGCTTGCTCAAACTCATGTCTATTGAGTCAGTGATGCCATCCAACCGTCTCATCCTCTGTCGTCCCCTTCTCCTCCTGCCTTCAATCTTTCCCAGCAGCAGGGTCTTTTCCAATGAGTCGGCTCTTTGCATCAGGTGGCCAAAGTATCAGAGCTCCAGCTTCAACATCAGTCCCTCCAATGAACACCCAGGACTGATCTCCTTTAGGATGGACTGGTTGGATCTCCTTGCAGTCCAAGGGATTCTCAAGAGTCTTCACTGGTACCCCTATTTGAAAGCATCAATTCATATATTCCCTAGCTTTTTCAGGTTGACCTTTCCCCATAACCATTACTTTTTCTATATGGGAAAAAAAAAAAGATGTGGCAAACTTTACTCACTCTAAGTAGTCTGATAATTTGTATATCCTCACCTGATTAAAAATTACTTAATATCTCATCACCTGGATGTCTGGAATTTGAGATAGCAGGGAATTTACATAACAGAGCTAAATAAATATTCATCCTTCATTATCAAGCATTAGAGTTTAATGAAATTGAGTTACAGTTTGAGAGAAAGAGAGAGGCCACTGAATGTGAATAATGTATCACAGCTTTTGCAATGAATACATGAATGAGGTAAAGAAGGATTTTAAAAATCCTGTGTAAGTAACTGTAGGTAATTTTATTTGGTGATTTTATTTAGTCCTCTTTATGATACTGTGATACTTCAAGTAGGGGTCTCTATGATACCTACTTAACTAATTGTAGGTAATTTCATTTGCTGAGTGTATTTAGTTTGCTTTATGATACTTCTATATGACACTGCAATGGTGGTTCTTTATTGCATATGAGCTTGTTGGAACTTAGAAAATGTTCCCACAAAGTCTACACCCCATTTTGTCTGGTTTTATGAAAGATGTCCACGTGGGGCTTTGTCAGTTAGTCACTTTAAATTATATGGAAAATGTCCATATGTTCAAAAGTGTTTTTCTGTAGAGAGATAATCAGGAGTTTTTTTTTTTTTTTTTTTTTAGTCTCCAAGAGACCCTTTATCCTCCACCCTCAGTTCAGTTCACTTCACTTCAGTCGCTCAGTCATGTCCGACTCTTTGCGACCCCATGAATTGCAGCACACCAGGCCTCCCTGTCCATCACCAATTCCCGGAGTTCACTCAGACTCATGTCCATCGAGTCAGTGATGCCATCCAGGCATCTCATCGTCTGCCGTCCCCTTCTCCTCCTGCCCCGAATCCCTCCCAGCATCAGCGTCTTTTCCAATGAGTCAACTCTTTGCATGAGGTGGCCAAAGTACTGGAGTTTCAGCTTTAGCATCATTCCTTCCAAAGAACACCCAGGGCTGATCTCCTTCAGAATGGACTGGTTGGATCTCCTTGCAGTCCAAGGGACTCTCAAGAGTCTTCTCCAACACCACAGTTCAAAAGCATCAGTTCTTCGGGGCCCCTAAATATGAATATTTAGTTGTTTTATCAGGTAGTTCAGTCAGTAAAGAATCTGCCTGCAGTGCAGGAGGCATGGGTTCCATCCCTCGGTCAGGAAGATCCTCTGGAGAAGGAAATGCAAAACCACTCCAGTATCCTTGCCTGGAAAAATCCCATGGACAGAGGAGCCTGGCGGGCTACAGTCTATGGGGGTCGCCAAGAGTCGGGTATGACTGAGCGACGAACACTTGCACTTTTTCACAAATTACAAATTTTACTTTATGGAAGGCCCGGTCCAGTAGCAAGGAAAATTGAATCTGCGTGATTTTAAAGCTGTTATCAGTAAGACATCAAAACAGAATGGGACTCTTGAAAAGAGGCATGCACCCAATGTTCAGAGCAGCACTGTTCACAGTAGCCAAAGACATAGAGGCAAACTAAATGCCATTGACAGAGGATGGATAAAGAAGATGTAGTTACATCAGAGTGACTGATGCTGAAGCTGAAGCTCCAAGACCCTGGCCACCTGATGCCAAGAGCTGACTCACTGGAAAAGACCCTGATGCTGGGAAAGATTGAGGGCAGGAGGAGAAGGGGACGACAGAGGATGGGATGGTTGGATGGCACGCTCACACAATGTAGAATATATATATGTACATTGTTCTCATATACATATATATATGCACACAATGGAGTAGAACTCAGCCATAAAAGTGAATGAAACAATGCCATTTGTGGCAATATGGATGGATCAACTGATGATCATACCCAGTGAAGCAAGCCAGACGGAGACAAAGATTATGCGACATCACGTATATGTGGAATCTCAAAAAAAATGATACAGATGATCTTACTTACAAAACAAACAGACTCACAGAAATATAAACCAAACTTATGGTTAGCAAAGTGGAAGGAGGGTTGAGGGATAAATTAGAAGGCTGGAATTAACATACATATACTACCTGGTAAGACAACAGACTCTGTATGATTTCAATACCATGAGACCATGGAATTTCTGCACCTTGTTTTATGTCCCTGGATCTGTTCCAGCGTCTCTTAGTTTATAGTCTATATAATTTGCAGCAACATGGATAGACGAACAGATGACCACACCCAGTGAAGTAAGCCAGACAGAGACAACTATTATGAGATATCAGTTATAATAGAATTTGAGTCTTTCTGTTGTGTGAAAATGGTATAAATCTTAATTCTGTTGAATTGGCTCACTGTGCTTTTCAGGTCTACTATATCCTTCTGCTTCTCTGTGTATTCTATTAATTTTTGAGAGTTTGCTTTGGAAACTCCAACTAAAATATTTTAATTTATCTACTTAAAAAATGATTGTAATATACAACCACCATTTCTTATACAAGTAAGAAATCATCCTATTTCTTATACAAATAAGAAAAATTAGGGTTAGGGTTAGGATTAGGGCTGCTGCTGCTGCTGCTGCTAAGTCGCTTCAGTCGTGTGCGACTCTGTGTGACCCCATAGACGTCAGCCCACCAGGCTCCCCCGTCCCTGGGATTCTCCAGGCAAGAACACTGGAGCGGGTTGCCATTTCCTTCTCCAATGCATGAAAGTGAAAAGGGAAAGTGAAGTCGCTCAGTCATGTCCGACCCTCAGCGACCCCATGGACTGCAGCCTTCCAGGCTCCTTCGTCCATGGGATTTAGAGTTATGCAATTTTCTCCTGTATTTTCCAAGTCTCCTGTAAGTGTTATCATAGTTTCATAATTAAAAAAAAATAAAATAAAAAATGTCTTTAATAGGGTCAAAGAGCCAAAAGTAAGACAAATCTGACAGGAAATGATCATATTAAACTAGGTTTATTTAAAAAATATACACACTAGTAGATATAAAATTGATAGGCAACATGGACCCACCATGCTACAGGGAACTACACCCAATATCTTGCAATAACCTATAACAGAAGAGAATAAAAAAAAGAAATATATATATATATGTAATTGAATCACTTTACTGTACACTTGAGACTAACTCAACACTGCAAATCAACAAATGGAAACCATAACAGGACATTAATGACTTACTACAAAGCAAGGCCGTCATATTTTTCAGGAACTCTACAGCTTTAGCTCATTGAGTCGAAATCAGTCATCTGATCAGGCTTCCCAAGCGCATGTCAGGATTAGAATGTCCCACTGCGAATCCCGGTTCCAGTTCACTCTCTCTATGCTGTAAAGAAGCCACAGGGCAATTCACTCCACTGCACAGCTCCACTAGCTGCTCCGCGGGGCGTGGAATATCTCCCGGACCTTCAGTCTGTCCCTGGATCTCATACCCGCGTCCTAGCGCGCTGTTGGAAGTCTGCATTGAACGCGCACCGAACCACACTCCTGCCCTTCCGTGTGACATGCCGCGCCGTCTGTGCACACACACACCCCGTCATCACAGCCAAATCCGTGCGACAGAAGCAGGCTCAGAAGGGCCCGAGAAGCCCGCCTTCTGCTCTGCTACCCACCGGCGGGCTCACTGCATCGCCGGAGATGATAAACGGAGAGCCAGACACTGCAGCTTGGCCTTCAAAGGCTTCAGTGTGGATGCGGAAGTCTACTACAGAGCGAAGCAAGTCAGAGAGAAAAGCAAGTACCGTCTAGCACATACATATGTATGTGAATCTAGAGAAATGGCGCTGATGAGCCTATTCGCAGGGCAGGAATAGAGACGCAGGTAGAACAGACTTGTGGATGCGGAGGACCGGATGGGAAGGTGGGATGATTTGAGAGCGCAGCCCTGACGTATACACATCACCATGTGTAAAGTAGCTAGCCAGTGGGCAGCTGCCTTATAGCACAGGGAGCTCAGCACGGGGCTCTGTGATGACCCAGAGGGGTGGGATGAGGTGTGAAGCAAGAGGGAGGGGGTATATGTGTACCTCTAGCTAATTCCCTTTGTTGTACAGCTGTGTACGTGTATGACTAAGAAGACTGGAAAGCAATTATATTCCAATTCAGAACAAGTAAAACAAAGGAAAAAAAAAAATAAACAGGCAGTTCTACTACTATTGCATAAAAATATAAAAACAACTTTACAGTATTATTTTTATTATCGTGAACACAAAGCATAGATAGTTGGTAGCAGAGACAAGAAGACTGCATTGACCAAACATATGAGGAGTAGCTTGTTCAGATGACGAGTTCATTACGAGCTCCGTTTTGACACGATTTCAGAATTTTAGGTTAGCCTTACCTACAATGTGGGGCGTCCCCAGAGGCTCAGATGGTAAAGAATCTGGCTGCAAGGCAGGAGACCAAGGTTTGATTCCTGGATTGGGAAGATCCCCTGGAGAAGAAAATGACAACCCATTCCAATATTCTTGCCTGGAAAATCCCATGGACAGAGGAACCTGGCGGGCTGCAGTCCATGCGGTTGCAAAGAGTCAGACACGACTGAGCAACTAAGGCTTGCCTACAATATAAGTGGATAACAGTAAGTGCTCAATGAAAAAAGATGGATAACAAGATGTATATTTTAGCAGAGAAGACAGAGTGAAAAACACTGGGGTCCACTCAACACCTGATTTATCATTTTCCTTACACGGTATTGTTGCAATTAACAGAAGCTTCAAAGACAAAGCCGTATTTGAGCTAGTCCATCAAGATTTAGAAAGATGATACATGATTAATAGATAATAGCTAGCTTCTTACATAGACAGATCAAAAGCTGGATGGGTAGATATGTAATAGATTGACAGACAGATAAATAGATTGATGGATGGATAGATGGAATGGATGGGTTGACCAACGGATGGATAGATGTGTAGATGGATGGATGTATAGATAGCCAGGTGGAGAGACAGACAGATAGCAGGTAGATAATAATCAGCTAGCCAGATACATAGATGAGATAGATAATAGATAAACAGATTGATGACATAGGCAACTGATAAGAGGATAAAATACAGGACACTTCATTTGCAATGTTATCTGTAATTGTGTTTGTCCATGGACATATTCATAGAAAAGTAGGAAAGAAAATTCAAACTAATATTTTCTTGTGTAAATTTTCTGACCTTTCCTTGACACCTGGGATTTTGTTCTATGAATCTCAAAGGGCTGTAGAAGAGTAACTGAAGAATATGAATAAAATCAAATGAGGGAAGTTCTACTTTGCATTCTTTTCACATTTTTTCTCAATATGTATTTTATTCTTTTATATAAAACATAATTTATATATTTTTTATACAGTTTGTATAACTTATGCAAATATATATACAATTTGTATATAAAGCATAATTCATATATTCTCATATAATTTGTATAATTTATATGCATGCCATCCTCTTCCAGGGGATCTTCCCAACCCAGGGATTGAACCCAGGTCTCCCACATTGCAGGCATATTCTTTACCGTCTGAGCCACCAGGGAATTTATACTTAAATGGATTTGGACTTCCCTGGTGGCTCGGTGGTAAAGAATATGCCTGCAATGTGGGAGACTTGGGTTTGATCCCTGGGTAGGGAAGATCCCCTGGAGGAGGAAACGCAACCCACTCCAGTATTCTTGCCTGGAGAATCAATGGACAGAGGAGCCTGGTGGGCTACAGTCTATGGGGTTGTAAAGAGTCTGACATGACTGAGCAACTAAACAACATACAATTTGTATATGTATACGATGCATACATTTGTAAAACTTATATATATATACACAAATTATATACATTTGTGTGCTATACTAAGTCACTTCAGTCATGTATATATGTGTGTTGTAAAACTGCATAAAAAGGTATATATTTAAGTTACATGCACATACAAGTTGTATAGATATATAAATTTAAACCTAGAAATTAAAAAGCCTCTTGATGAAAGTAAAAGAGGAGAGTGAAAAAGTTGGCTTAAAGCTCAACATTCAGAAAACTAAGATCATGGCATCTGGTCCCATCACTTCATGGCAAATAGATGGGGAAACAGTGGAAACAGTGTCAGACTTTATTTTCTGGGGCTTCAAAATCACTGCAGATGGTGACTGCAGCCATGAAATTAAAAGACGCTTATTCCTTGGAAGGAAAGTTATGACCAACCTAGACAGCATATTCAAAAGCAGAGAAGTTACTTTGCCAACAAAGGTCCATCTAGTCAAGGCTATGGTTTTTCCAGTGGTCATGTATGGATGTGAGAGTTGGACTGTGAAGAAAGCTGAGTGCTGAAGAATTGATGCTTTTGAACTGTGGTGTTGGAGAAGACTCTTGAGAGTCCCTTGGACTGCAAGGAGATCCACCCAGCCCATCCTAAAGGAGATCAGTCCTGGGTGTTCATTGGAAGGACTGATGTTGAAGCTAAAACTCCAATTCTTTGGCCACTTGATGCGAAGAACTGACTCATGTGAAAAGCCCCTGATGTTGGGAAAGATTGAAGGCGGGAGGAGAAGGGGACAAGAGAGGATGAGATGGTTGGATGGCATCACCGACTCGAGAGACATGAGTTTGAGTGAACTCTAGGAGATGGTGATGGACAGGGAGGCCTGGCGTGCTGCAGTCCGTGGGGTCACACAGAGTTGGATACAACTGAGCACCTGAACTGAACTGATAGGTAAATAAAGGCTTGAATCAAAGGATATGACTTAAACTTCATTGAAAGAGCCTGGATTTAAACCTATTTGAACTAGAATATATCCTCTGGATTAAATTCTACACAATTTATACAGTCTGTATAATATATACAGTCTGTATATATATTATACAGTCTCTTCTCTGCTATGTAGCAAGGAGGTGACTGACGTTGAAACACAGAGGCAACCGCAATGCCTGTGTGAAAGAAAATTGTCAGTAACAAAATCTGAAGAGCTAAAGAGAGCTTAGTGAGTAAAGTGATAAATTAACTAGGTTCAATGAAGAAAGTAATAAAGACATAGAGATATATTACAATAATACATAGAGCTGTACACACATAATTAGGAAATAAAGACTGTGCTGGTCATTTGTTAAAATAAATGTCACGCCCCAGCGTTCAGTTTGATGGTATAAAATTTTAACGATTAACCCACCAGCGAATATAAGAAATCGCTGAGCTATTTTCACTTGTGTTTATAAAAAGTGCCCATAGAGGGCTTCCCTGGTGGCTCAGTGGTAAAGAATCTGGCTGCCAATGCAGGAGAGTTCAGTTCAATCCCTGGTCCAGGAAGATCCCATGTGTCACGGACCAGCTAAGCCTGGGTGTCACAACTACTGAGCCTGTGGTCTAGAACCAGGGAGCCTCAACATCAGAAACCCACACACCCTAGAGCCCACACTATGTAACAAGAGAAGCCTCTCTGATGAGAAGCCCACACATCACAAGGAGGAAAAAAAAAAAAAAGCCCACGGGCAGCATTGAAGAGTCAGCACAGTCAAAAAATTAAAAAAAAAATTTTTTTTTCAAGAAATGCCCATGGAAGAATGACTTCTTCTGAAGTTTCAATCATTCCTATACATTCTTATGCTCCTGCGTGTGTGCTAAGTCACTTCAGTTGGGTTCGACTCTGTGCGACCCTATGGACTGCAGCCCCACCAGGCTCCTCTGTCCATGGGCTTCTCCAAGCAAGGACACTGGAGTGGGTGGCCATGCCCTCCTCCAGGGGATCTTCCCAACCTAGGGATTGAACTGCCTCTTTTATACTCTCCTGCATTGGCAGGAGGGTTGTTTGCCGCTACCACCGCATGGGGAGTCCTTTTACGTTCCTATTTATTTATTAACTTACTTACTGTGTGTCTGTGAAAAAAAAAAAAACCCTGAAATTGTTAGTTACTCAGTCATGTCCGACTCTTTCCGAGACCCTACGGACTGTAGCCCGCCAGGATCCTCTGTCCACGGGATTCTCCAGGCAAAAATACTTGGGTGGCTTGCCATTTCCTCCTCCAGGGGATCTTCCCAACACACTGAACCCATATCTCCTGCACTGCATGCAAATTCTTTATATAGGGAAGCCCCTGTATCGATAGTACCACTGAAATAAAAATGCAAACCCCACCAGTTATCTAAAATTACATTGGATACCTTCACACTGACGACACTCCGATTAAAGCCAACTTCTTCCTCCTTGGGATAAGCTCTAGTTGTCTAACTTTCCCAGAAATACTTCCTAGGAATAAGCTATCTCTTCTTCTAATTCAGTGCAGGAATTCTTTATTGAATTTAAAAAAAAATGTATTCCTCACTGCTGTATTTAACAAGGAGAAGCAGCAAGGACCTGCTGTCCAGCACAGGGAACTCTGCTCAATACTCTGTAATAACCTTATGGTTCCCAGGGGGAAGGATGTGGGAAGGGATAGTTAGGGAGATTGGGATGGACATGGACACTCTGCTGTATTTAACATGGAGAACCAGCAAGGATCTGCTGGACAGCACAGGGGACTCTGCTCAATACTCTGTAATAACCTTATTACAGGGGGAAGGATGGGGGAAGGCATAGTTAGGGAGTTTGGGATGGACATGGACACTCTGCTATATTTAACATGGAGAACCAGCAAGGACCTGCTGGACAGCACAGGGAGCTCTGCTCAATGTCATGTGGCAGCCTGGCTGGGAGGGGAATTTAGGGGTGAATGGATTCATGTATATATATGAGTCCCTTTGCTGTCCAGCTAAAACTATCACAACATTATTTATTGGTTATACCTCCAACACAAACCAAAAAGCTTTTCTTTTAAAAAAAGTATTCATTCATTTATTTTCCTTTGTTAAGCAAAAAAGGATTCTGTATCATTATAAAGATGAAAGGTTTAATTCTCAAAGCCAGTGCAGAAAATAAACCTGACTTAATCATTCCAAATTAGAGACCTCTTTTTCTTTTCTTTTCAAGATGAAGTCGAAACAATTATGTCACCAGAAAAAGAGAGACATGTCACCGTGGCAGCCTCTGGCTAAAGTTTTAACAACTGAACATTTTCATATCTTTAATCTAGATAAGAAAGTAAAAGGAGAATAATCTCAATATCAAAGGATTCGGACTGACAATAATGAGTTTGAATATTTCTATACTAATCAGCAGACACCAGAAGGCTTAATTGGTTCTTACACTGTTAAGTGTTATCAACAGTATATATTTTGACAGCAATTAAGAGCCTGCCCTACGCTGTGTGATGAGAAAGTTAGATATTATACAGATTCACACATACAGTTATATGTGTGTCTTTGGTTCTTATCTAATATCAATACTTTAACTCTTGGAATACTGATAGCCTTGGAATTAGCACTTTCCTTGTCGATTCGCTGCTGTGTACTGTATATTTATTATTTTTTAAATTTATTTTTAAAGACGGGATAATTGCTTTACAATATTTTGTCGGTTTCTGCCACACACCAACGTGAATCAGCCGTAGGTATGCGTATGTCCCCTCCCTCTTGCACCTCCCTCCCACCTCCCACCCCAACCCACCCCTCTAAGCTATCACAGAGCGCTGGATTTGAACCCCCTGCATTATATAGCACTGGAAGGTCCCGTGGAGAGGGCATAGCAACCCACTCCAGTATTCCTGCCTGAAGAGTCTCATGGACAGAGGAGCCTGGTGGGCTACAGTCCATGGGGTCGCAAAGAATCAGACACAACTGAGAGACTAACGCACACACACACAGACACACGCACCTACGGGGAACAATCCTAATAAAAACCACTATTGGACTTGTGACTCCAAAAAGTAAACAGTGTTATTTACAGATCCTGGGTAATAACAGCATTGCTAACGCTTCATAATGTGTTCAATGTGATCCATTTGACTTTGATGGGAAATTCATACAGGCTTTTAAACACAGGTTCAGCTATGAAGGTCTCATTTAATTTTTTTTTCTGTTTCCGTTTAATGATCGTTTTTAAAATGCGGTAACCATCATTAGAAATACTTGCAGTCAACAGCGTAAGGTGATGTCGGATTTTCAATTAAGATAAAGACATCACACTTAAGAACACAGAAGTGTAAGGTGTTAGTTCAATGAAAAAATATGTGAGTAAATTAAAGGGATGTGAACCAGACTGGAGGAGGTTACCAAATCTTTCATATGCCAGATAATGCATCTTTTGAATTCAAACATTTTTCCTTAATGTATTTACCAGTTGGCGTATTTTCTGCCCTCTCCCACCAGCGTTCAACCTCCAAGAATGAAGGGAATTCATCTATTCATTTCTCTGATCCCCGTTTGTTCCCAAGACAGTAGGTGGCTTACTCGAGGCTCCATGAACAATTTTAACCTGAATGACTCGTTAAAATTGTGATAATAACCCTAATCTGGGGGTTCCCTGGGGAGTCCAGTGGTTAAGACTTTGCCTTCCAAAGCAGGGGGTGCAAGTTCCACCCCTGAAGCTAAGATCCCACGTGCCTCACTGCCAAAAAAAAAAAAAAAAAACCATCAAAATGTAAAACGAAAGCAATATTGCAACAAATTCAACAAAGACTTTTTAAATGGTCCACATCAAAAAAAAAAAAAAAAAATCTGTAGGACTTCCTTGGTGGCGCAGTGGATAAAGAATTCACCTTTCCATCAAGTATATGTACTACATCTTATTTATCCATTCATCTTTTGACATTCATGTCTTGGCAACTACAGACAACGCTGTTATGAACACGGGTCCAGACACCTCTTCAACGGAATCACTTTATTTCCTTCCCATAAATACCCAGGAGTGGGATTGCCAGATGGTTTGGTAGCTCTATTTTGAATTCTTTTGAGAAGCTTCCACACTGTTCTCCAGAGTGCCCGAACAAGTTTGCATTCCCAACAGTGTTACTAGGGTTTCCTCTCTTCCACATCTGCATCCACACCCGTCATCACCTGTCTTTTTGGTGCCGGCTGTTCTGACAGGTGAGAGGTGACACCTCCTGGTGTTTTTGATCTGCCTGTGTCAGTGTTTTTCTCCAAGTCAGTTCCTCAGTTGGCTTTCTCTTGTTTCATCCACTCTTAATACCTTCTGCTACTCACAAGGTAAATTTCTAAACAAATAACCATTGGTGACTGCTTTTCTTTTTCCTCTGAAAGTTCAGTTCAGTTCAGTTGCTGAGTTGTGTCTGATTCTTTGTGACCTCATGGACTGCAGCACGCCAGACCTTCCTGTCCATCACCAACTCCTGGAGTGTACTCAAACTCATGTCTGTGGAGCCAGTGATGCCATCCAACTATCTCATCCTCTGTTGTCCTTTTCTCCTTCTGCCCTCAATCTTTCCCAGCATCAGGGTCTTCTCCCATGAGTCAGCTCTTCGCACCAGGTGACCAAAATATTGGAGTTTCATCTTCAGCATCAGTCCTTCCAATGAATATTCAGGACTGATTTCCTTTAGGATGGACTGGTTGGATCTCGTTGCAGTCCAAGGGACTCTCAAGAGTCTTCTCCAACACCACAGTTCAAAAGCATCAGTTCTTCTGCGCTCAGCTTTCTTTATGGTCCAACTCTCACATCCACTGGAAAAACCATAGCCTTGACTAGATGGACCTTTGTTGGCAAAGTAATGTCTCTGCTTTTTAATATGCTGTCTAGGTTGGTCATGGGGCTTCCTTGGTGGCTCAGAGGTTAAAGCATCTGCCTGCAAGGCGGGAGACCTGGGTTCGATCCCTGGGTTGGAAAGATTCCCTGGAGAAGGAAATGGCAACCCACTCCAGTATTCTTGCCTTGAAAATCCCATGGATGGAGGAGCTTGGTGCAGGCTACTATCCATGGGGTCGCAAAGAGTCGGGCACCACTGAGAGACTTCACTTCACCCCACCTCCTTGCTCCGGGGTTTGGGGTCACTCTGAGCCTCAGCCTGCACTGGAAACCAGCCTTCCACAGAGAAAGGAGGTCTCCCTTTACCCCAGGGGGTGAGGGATGGGAAAAACTACCCGTTACGGGCATCACTGGTCCCTATCTCTCAAAGTACTTGCAACATCGATGCCTTGATTGGGTACAGTTTTCTGGGGCAGCCAGACTAAGATCTTTTCCAAAGATGATTGTTTGTTTGTCTCTCCACTGGCAAAAACCAGCATCTCACTTTCATTTAAGCGTGCTTTGTACGAAGAATAACTCCAGAACACAGAGAATTTTATTTTATGGAATATATAAAACCATATGTAGATGCATATGACTGTATGAATAATAATACACTGCACAGTATGTAGAATTTTGTCTTATGGAATATATAAAACTATATGTATACATATATGACTTTTCAAAAGATGGTTGATTGTTTATAACTCCATTGGCAAAAGCAAGCATCTTGCTTTCATTTAAACGTGCTTTGAAGGAATAATAATATACCCCAGAATAAATAGCTTTGTATTTTATAAATATATAAATACATAAAATATATAAAACTATATATATATATACACACACACATGTATATATGACTCTGTAGAAATAATAATACACCCTGGAATATATAGAATTTCATTTTATGGAATATATAAAACTATACATATATATGGCTGCAGAATATGTAGAATTTTATGGAATATATAAAACTATATATATATGTATATATACGACTCATTCATATAAGCAGCAAAAATATTGTTTCACTTTCTTTACGATTCATCAGCATTTTAGCTAGTAATATGGGGAAATGCTGGTTTTTGTGTTTGGGAAGACACATTCAATAAAGCAGTCATACTTTTAAAACAGAAATCCATCAACAAGTACCAGCTTGCAATGTCAGCACTAGATAGTAATGGGGAAATAAGTTACCCAATCGTGGGAGGACAGCAGTGTATTTTCAGGGCTGCAAACAACTGCTTACAGAACTTTCCCTAAAATATTTTTAACTTCCTATTGAGAGAACAGAGTGCTAGAGGGGAAAAAAAACACACACCTGTGGTCTGGTTGTCTGTATTTGTTAAGTGTTGGTATATATATATATATTTTTTTCCATTAATAATGCATGCATATATATGATATTGTTATTAAATAACCAGAATAGTAGCAACTTTTTTGAAACTGCTATTTGCAGACGACAGGTAAGCCCCTTCACAATGACCCAGGATTTCCCAGAATACAGACCAGAAGTACGGGAAGCTGGTTTAAGAGAAGGACGCAGAGCACAGACCAGCTTTTGATGTACAGCAAAAGTTTAACAGAAGATTAAACAGAAGAAGATGTTTTTGAACGGGGAAGGGCAGTTGTGCATATATCTGCAACTCAGAAAACTAATTTATCTGCACTTAAAGAAAAACACGATGCAATGATTAGATACATTTTAAAGTCAGATGTGATTGGTGTTCAGTTGTGCAGTTGTGTCCAATTCTTTGTGACCCCATGGACTGCAGCACGCCAGGCCTCCCTGTCCCTCACCATCTCCTGGAGCTCGCTCAAACTCATGTCCATCGAGTCATCGATGACATCCAACCATCTCATTCTCTGTCATCCCCTTCTCCTTCTGCCGTCAATCTTTCCCAGCATCAGGGTCTTCTCCAATGAGTCGGCTTTTCACATCAGGTGGTCAAAGTATTGGAGTTTCCGCTTCAACATCAGTCTTTCCAGTGAATATTCAGGACTGATCTCCTTTAGAATGGACTGGTTGGATCTTCTTGCAGTCCAAGGGACTCTCAAGAGTCTTCTCTTGCACCACAGCTCAAAAGCCTCAATTCTTCAGCACTCAGCTATTTTTATGGTCCAACTCTCACATCCATACATGACTACTAGCAAAACCATAGCTTTGACTAGATAGAGCTTTGTCAGCAAAGTCATGTCTCTGCTTTTTAATATTCTGTGTTTGTCATAGCTTTTCTTCCAAGGAGCAAGCCTGTTTTAATTTCATGGCTGCAGATGTGATAGAGGGATTAATTATGTCATGAAATCATCTTCGGGGAATGTATTTAGCAAAGTAAGCTTCCCCAGGACATTCAGCATAAGATGAAAATGTTCAGAAATCCATCTTGGAGTTTCCCTGGCGGTCCAGTGTTAAGACCTGGTATAGCCAAATAAATAAATATTTTAAAAAACAGAGAGAGACGGAGAGAGAGAGAAATATATCGTATGTGATTGTCCTTGAAGTCATGTACAAGTTCTGTGTCACTAATCCCAGTTTGACTACTGGTCCAGTTTTGATATTTTTTTTAAATTACCCCTGAAGTACTTTGTTTCAAGTTTAACTATAGTTGCAGGATGACTTCATCCCAACCTAGAGCTCGAAGCCAGGTCTCCTGCACTGCAGGCAGATTCTTAACCTTCGGAGCCACCAGGGAATTCCAAGAATACTGGAGTGGGTTGCCATGCCCTCCTCCGGGGGAATCTTCCCAACCCAGGGATTGAACCCAGGTCTCTTGCATTGCAGGCGGGTTCTTTACCATCTGAGCCCCCAGGGAAGCATTACATAAGTTACTAGTGTGCAATATAGCAACTCACAACTTTTAAAGGTTATATTCCATTTATAGGCATTATACAACACTGGCTATATTTCCCGCGTTGTACAATACGTCCCTGTAGCTTTTCTTATTTAGCATAGTTTGAGACTCTTAACCCCTTACCCCTCTACTGCCCCTCCCTGCTTCCCTCTCCCCGCTGGTCACTAGTAGCTTGTTCTCTTCATCTCTGAGTCTGCTTATTTTCGCTATATTCACTCACCTATTGTATCTTTTAGTCCTTTTTAGATTCCACGTATAAGTGAGATCATAAAGTATTTCTCTTTGTCTGACTTATTTCACTTAGCCCAATGCCCCCCAAGTCTATCTATCTGTGCTGCTGAAAATGGGAAACTGTTGTTCTTTTTTACAGCTGAGTAATATTCCTTTGTGTATGTATCATGTACCCTCGAAGCAATCACCTGCTGACGGGCACTCAGGCTCCTTCCATGTCTCTGCTATTGTAAATAGGCCTGCCACGAACACCGGTTGTATGTGTCTTTCTTAATTAGAGGTAAAATGTAGTTTAATTGTTCTCTCAGCAGACACAAGGGCCATTTCTGTACGTAGCTAAGATGCTTTGATTTGTTTGCTTCCCCAAAACTTCCCTTTATAATGACGCTAAATATGGTTTGACACAATTTGTTTAACTCTGTAAATTTACTGCTTCTTGACACCATAAGAAAAGATACAGCCACGGAGTGTAGTTCTCAGCACTTTCCTTCAAGTACGGCATAATGCACATTAATATATCAGCGTAAGATTTGTTATTACTCCACTGATATTATTTAGTATGTTGGCGTGTTTAGTTTGATCTGTTTTGATTTGTTTAGTTGATCTGTTTCCTGAGGCAAAACAATTTCAAAGTGAGGATGATGTTTTCATTTTGCAGTCATTAAGAAGCTACTCAGCTTAAAAAAATACATCAGCAAAACAAAATGAACAGAAAAAGAAATTAACCAGCTTGGGCAGCGAGTTATTCTCTAATAATCGTTGGGATAAATGAATACATTCACGGGAGCCAAGGGCATTCTTTTTAATTTGAAAAATTATTTGACATTTAGATTTTCCCGTTTATTCAACCCGGGGTTCTCAAAATACGGTCTCTGGGTCAACGATGCCAACATCACCAGGATGCTTGTTCAAAATGCAAATTCCTGGACATGGTGCTAGACCGGCTGGCATAGGTAACCTAATTATGTAGGCGAGGGGTCCCCCACCTCCGGGATCTAAAGCGCCTGATGATCTTCAGTGGAGCCCATGCAATAATGATAGAAATGAAGCACACAGTAAATGCTACGTACTTGGATCACCCTGAAACCACCCTCCGTCCCGCCTGGAAAAAGCTTTCTTCCAGGTAACTGGTAACCGGTACCAAAGAGACCAGGGAATGCAGCTGTCGACCGTGCAACAGGTCCACCGAACCTGAAATTCAGCAACGACTTCAGGAATTCAGGAGTTCAGAAATTCGAAAGTGAGTACAGAAGTCTGCAAGTGAGTTCAGAGATTCGGAAATGAGTTCAGCAGTTCAGAGATGCCAGCAAGGTTTTAGACGAGACACGGCATCTCTGATGTTATCTGGCAAGTGTCTCACAAGCAGTAGCATGAAGTTTGCCTTTCTCTATTAGATGTGTGTGTGTGCTCAGTCACTTCAGTCGTGTCCGACGCTTTGGGACCCCCTCCCTGGACTGTAGCCCACCAGGCACCTCCATCCATGGGGTTCTCCAGAAAACTGGAGTGGGTTGCCATGCCCTCTTCCTGGGGATCTTCCCCACCCAGGGATTGAACCTAAGGGTCTTCCATCTTCCACACTGGCAGGCCCACTCTTTACCACTAACACTACCGACATGGTGTTAGGGAGTATTCCGATTCCAGTCTTTTACACATAGCTGTCCAGTTTTCCCAGCACTGCTTTAAATGGGAAGGAAATCCAAAAAAGACTGGATATATATGTATATATACATATATGTATATATAGCCGATTCACTTTGCCATACAGTAGAAACTGATACAACATTGTGAAGCCACTTAAAAAAGAAAGAAACCCAACCCCAAGGGGATGGTTCTTCCTGTTGTTCAGTCACTCAGTCATGTCCGACTCTTTGTGACCCCATGGACTGCAGCAGGCCAGGCCTCCCTGTCCATCACCAACTCCCAGAGTTCACTCAAACTCAAGTCCACTGAGTCGATGATGCCATCCAACCATCTCATCCTCTGTTGTCCCCTTCTCCTCCTGCCCTGAATCTTTCCCAGCATCAGGGTCTTTTCCAGCATCAGGGTCTTCTCCAATGAGTCAGCATCAGATGCCCAAGGTATTGGAGTTTCAGCTTCAGCATCATTCCTTCCAATGAATATTCAGGACTAATTTCCTCTAGGATGGACTGGTTGGATCTCCTTGCAGTCCAGGGGTCTCTCAAGTCTTCTCCAACATCACAGTTGGAAAGCATCAGTTCTTCAGTGCTCAGCCTTCTTTATGGTCCAACTCTCACATCCGTACACGACTACTGGAAAAACTGTAGCTTTGACTATGATGGTAGCAGGAAGTGAGAGCTCCCTTGCTCCTTGCAGCAGGTGAAGACACAGGGAAGTCAGCCCTCAGCAGTCACCACATCTGATGGTGCCCTTTCCCCCCTGATTTCTTTATGGAAATAATTCCCAAAGAAGCTGGAGTTGAGACATATATTGCAGACCATCCTGCATTCATCCTGATGTCCAAGCATCGTTCTGTCCGTGGTTCCATCCATGATGTTATTATGTGAAGCGTGTTCTCTGTTCTCACTGCGCCTGAGTTTGAGACCCAGAACATTGCTTGCATTAGGTACCTTTTCCTGTGCTGTGCTCAGTCACTTCCGTCGTGTCTGACTCTTTGCCCCTCAGAGCTCAACGGCCTTTGCAATCTGGATGGACACTAAGAGAGAAGAGTCCACCTTCCGGTCAGGAGAAATGCACCCATTTGAAGACCCCGGGCAGAGAAAAATCAGGCAGGAGTTCTTCTGTTTGTATCTGCTACTTTATGTTTCAGCCCTGTCCGCCTCTTTGCGACCCCACCGACTGCAGCCCGTCAGGCTCCTCTGTCCATGGGGATTCTCCAGGCAAGAATCCTGGAGTGGGTAGCCACGCCCTCCTCCAGGGGCTCTTCCCCACCCAGGGATAGAACCCAAGTCTCCCCCATTGCAGGCAGATTCTTGACCGACTGGGCATTTGGAGATTTGAAAATGTTTACATCAGAACCAAGAGTACACAGAGGGAAAATTACCTAAATCACTACCCATCAAAATACAATAATTGAGAGAAGACATCCGTGGCCTAGGGCTGTCTCCATCCCTTTAGAATTGTTAACACGTCTGGCTGTTTGGATGTGCTTAGAATTGTGGACACGTTTTTCTTCAAATGTGACTCCAGGTGAAATGAAAACCTTTTAAACGGGCTGTACCCTCATGTAACCTTGATATTCATTTTACACCATTCATCTTGTCTCATACAAAAGAAAGAAAGAAAGAGAGAGAGGAAGACAGAGAGAAAGAGAGAGAGAGAAAGAAAGAGAGAGAGAGAAAGAAAGAAAGTGAAGTTGCTCAGTCTTGTCCGACTCTTTGAGACCCCGTGGACTGTAGCCCACCAGGCTCCTCCGTCCATGGCATTCTCCAGGCAAGAATACTGAACTGGGTTGCCATTTCCTTCTCCAGAGGATCTTCCGGACCCAGGGAATGAACCCAGGTCTCCCACACTGCAGGCAGAGGCTTTAACCTCTGAGCCACCAGGGCAGACTACTCCTATTCCTTACCTGGGCTTCCCAGGTGGCATTAGTGGTAAAGACCCCCACCTGCCAATGTAGGAGATGTAAGAGACATGGGTTTGGTTCCTGGGTGGGGAACATCCCCTGGAGGAGGAAATGGCAACCCACACCAGTATTCTTGCCTGGAAAATCCCATGGACAGAGGAGCCTGGCTGACTACAGTCCAGGGGGTCTTACCTACCATGGGATAAACTTTTTTTTTTAAGAGCTATCTCTTTTTTAAAAAGTCTTTATGAATATGTTACAATGTTGCTTCCATTATATATATATATATATATATATATATATATATATATTTTTTTTTTTTTTTTTTTTCTTTGCATCAGACACATGTGGATTCTTTGCTCCCTGACCAGGGATCCAACCCGTACCCCTGCATAGGAAGGCAAAGTCTTAACCACTGGACCACCAGGGAGATCCCTGGGATAAACTTCTTAATGAGCAGCCTCCAAATGATGCTGCTTCCCCCAACCATTGGTTCCTGTTTCTTGTCAGAGCTAGCAGTTTCTCCTCCAGCCGTAAATATTCTCCTCACGCATGGAGACCAGAGTTTTCTCAATTCTCATATAATAACACCATCACCTACACGACAGTATAATCTCCTTTCGGTTAGGGAAGCACAATAGATCCTACAGCTGGAGTGAGGTATTAGACCCCCTGGAGGAGGGCAGGGCAACCCACTCCAGTCTTCTTGTCTGGAGAATCGCATGGACTAGAAGAGCCGTGCAGGGCTACAGTCCATGGGGTCGCAGAGAGACATACACGACTGAGCAATTACATTATTTCTAGGAACTGAATCCACGCTGATGGCAAATGTGGATAAAGTACTGACCAGTGGACACACGTGGTCCCGTTCTGTTCATCCTTTTAAGACCTAATTGGGGCTTCCTTGGTGATACAGTGGTTAAGCATCCATCTGCCAGTGCAGGGAACACGGGTTTGATCACTGATCACGGAAGACTCCATTTGACAGGGGGCAGCTAACCCCACACACCGCAATGATGGAGCCTTCGCTCCACAGCCAGAGAAACCACTGCAATAAGCCCCAGAACCGAAACTAGACAGTAACCCCGGCTTGCCACAGCTCGACAATGCCCGTGTGCAGCAGGGAAGACCCAGTGCGGCCAGAAATTAACAAATACGTCAACAGATAAAATTTTAGCATAGACCTCATTCACATGGCTCCCATACAGCTGTGGAATAGTCCATGGAATGTGTTAAACAGGATTAGCTATAAATCACTTACTCTGCTCCAATTTTGGAAGCTTAGATGTATGCATATGGTACTCTGCTCTTAAAAGCGATATATTAAGTCCTTTTCTCTGACTGCCAGCTTATATTAAATGGGATATTGCATGTAACCATTATTGGATTAGATGTGCTATATTGAAATCAATCTTGTTATTGTGGTAAACTTCTGTTACTTCTAATTGATAATGAGTGGTTCAAGGTTTCATACTCATGAGACGGTTTAAAATAATTAACGATGGATATTCAGAGCATTATAGACCTTATTAGCATTATGGAAAGCAAATGCACCGTCTAAGCTGATATATTTTACCGGCTTCCCTGAGAGCTCAGTTGGTAAAGAATCCACCTGCAGTGCAGGAGACGCAGCTTCATTCCTGGATCAGGAAGATCCGCTGGAGAAGGGATAGGCTAACTCACTCCAGTATTCATGGGCTTCCCTTGTGGCTCAGCTGGTAAAGAATCCACCTGCAATGTGGAAGGCTTGGGTTCGGTCCCTAGGTTGGGAATATCCCCAGGAGAAGGGAAAGGCTACCCACTCCAGTATTCTGGCCTGGAGAATTCCCTGGACTGCCTAGTCCACGGGGTTGCAGAGTCAGACGCCAACTTTCACTTCACTTCACTTCATGCTGATATTGTACTTTATCAAATGGTTCCTAAGCGGTGGTAAGAATATATGAAAGCCATTAAAATGCAGGGCTTGAGGGCTTCCCTGGTGGCTCGGTGCTAAAGTACCCACCTGGGAATGCAGAGGAACATGCGTTTGATCCCTGGTCTAGAAAGATCCAAGAGGCCATGGAGCACCTAATCTCTGGGCACCACAAGTATCGAGCCCGGGACCCACTACTCCTGAAGATCACGTGTCCTGCCGCAAGAGAGGCCACCGCAGTGAGAAGCCCAAGAACCACAAGCAGAGAGGAGCCCCCATCTCCGCAACTACAGAAAGCCCCCACGCGGCAATGCAGATCAGCCCAGCCAAAAAAGTAAATGAAGAGGAACATCCTTTAAAAACTGGGGCATTTTGCATTTGCAAGAGAAACACAAGTTGTTGGCCACCCAGTAAGCTGTTTCCCTTCATACATCCAAACGCAGTTTATTATCCATAAGTACATATCCATATGATCCATTTCCGAATGTGTTTATTATCCTTAGCCTGAACCCCGTGACTACCGCCATAATTAACCATTGTAATGAAATCCCCTCCCTGCCAGGAGTAGTAGCCGGAGGCAAATACACCAGGAGTCTGTGCTGAGAACGGCTTTTCACTGATTACTTAGGAACAGCCTGATACACTAAAGAATATTTAATTGATAATTATTTATCAATGATAAATATCCCTTATCCAAAAAAAATTTATTATTATTTTTTAAAAAGACAGGAAACCCAGTCACCTGCTAAAGCATGGATGAGCTCCCAGGACATGATGCTAACTAAGCACAGTAAGCCAGGCCCAAAGGGATAGATAGTGTACGACCGCACTCCTATCAAGTATCTAAGTAGGTAAAGTCATAGACGTAGAAAGCAGCAAAGTGGACACCAAGGATGGGAAGCTGGTGTTTCACGGCCACAGAGGTTCTGCACCGCAGGACGAAAAAGTCGCAGAAAGCTGCAAACCACTATGAATATACTGAAGACAATGAACTATGCAATTAACAATGGCTGCTGCTGCTGTTTAGCTGCTCAGTTGTGTCCGACTCTTTGCAACCCCATGGACTGCAGTCCACCAGGCTCCTCTGTCCATGGGATTCTCCAGGCAAGAATCCTGGAGTGGGTTGCCGAGCCCTTCTCCAGGGGATTTTCCTGACCCAGGGATTGAACCCGGGTCTCCTGTATTGCAGGTGGATTCTTTACCATCTGAGCCACAGAGTGTTAACTTTCTTTCATATTTCATTCTTTTTTTTCCCTTTTATCCCCTCTTTCTTTCTTTCCTTTCTTCCTTTTCCTTATTTCTTTCCATCCCTCCTCCATACTTTCCTTCCTTCCTTCCCTTTATGCAGCAGGCGGGATCTTATTTTTCCAACCAGGGATGGAACCCATGTCCCCTGCATTGGGAGGCAAAGTCCTAACCACTTGACAGCCAGGGAGTTCTTAAACACTTTCTGCTGAATTCTGTTGACAAATCTGGTTGACGTTACCCATCCCCGTTAAGAGGCCGTTACAGAGTCTGACTGTGTTTGCACATTTTTTTTTTAATCCACTTAAACACCTTTCTGTGAAGCTCCATTTAGAAAGCCAGTGTGTGTTATCTCCTTCTTCAGTACTTTATCTGAAGTAACACAGGAAACCTTTCTGAATAGCCAGTGATATGTGACGTTTATACAGCTGATGAACGTGACGTTCACTTCACCATTCCTGTGGAGTTCCAGTGAAAGTGAGCTGCTCAGTCATGCCTGACTCTTTACGACCCCACGAACCATAGCCCGCCAGGCTCCTCTGTCCATGGGATTCTCCAGGCAAGAATCCTGGAGTGAGTTGCCATGCCCTCCTCCAGGGGACTCTCCCCACCCAGGGATCGAACCCGGGTCTCCTGCACTGCAAGCAGATTCTGGACCACGGAGCCACCAGGGAAGCCCAGAGTACTAATAATGTTGTCTTTTCAAATTTATAAATTTATTCATCTATTTAGATGCACTGGATCTTTAGTTGCGGCATGTGGGATCTAGTTTTGTGACCAGGGATTTGAACCTGGGCCCCCTGCATTGGGAGCACAGAGTCTAAAGCTCTGGACCATCAGGGAAGACCCTTACTGTTTTTTATTTTTTAACTATAACAAAAAGAAAAAGAAAAAAGCTTTAGAACAAAATCATAAAGAAATCTTAGAGGATTTCTTTCTTGCCTGTTCAGAAGGTTTCGTGTGTTACTTCACCTACAGGAAGCACTGAAGAAGGAGATAAAACACACTAGCTTTCTAAATGGAGCTTCACAAGCAGGAAGGTGTTTAACTGGATTTAAAAAATGTGTCAACACAGTCAGACACTGTCACGGCCTCTTAACAGTGATGGTTAACGTCGACTGGATTTGTTACATAAAGCAAAGCTTGGAAGCAGTGTGCTCCCTCCCTTTTCCTTTCCCTGCTGCATGCAAGTGATCTTAAAATCACAGCAGCTTAATCACACACATAAAACCCAAAGGGTACGTAGATGATCGTTACGGGGGCATTTTGAAGGGGCGGGGGGTCCCTCCAATTTAAGACACGATGTCCAGTCTCTTCTGAGGCAGTGACATAATGCTGTTAGGGTTTATGAAATTTGCCAAAGCAGTAGTTAGAACATCAGAGAACACGGTGTTTGGTAACATCGCTTTCTTTATGAACAGATTGTGCTGTGCTCAGTTGCTCAGTCGTGTCTGACTCTTTGCAACCCCACAGACCATAGCCCGCCAGGCTCCTCTGTCCATGGGCTTCTCCAGGCAACAATACTGGAGTGGGTTGCCATGCCCTTCTCCAGGGAATCTTCCCGACCCAGGGATTGAACCCAGGTCTCCCCGTATTGCAGGCAGATTGTTTACCATCTGACCCAACAGGGATGCCCGTGAATAGACTAGCCCAGCCTCTGAGAGGAAGACAAGAAGAGAAGGGTGGCTTAAGTTCCAGTGAACACAGGCGCATCATTCTAGTCAAGAGCGATCGTTTGATATTAAATTGTCTATTAATGGATATTAATGTGTGCTTTTAGGTTACTAGTGGAGGAGATCATTTCTTTCTGCATCAAGATAGTTCACCTTCATAGAGAAGATTAATTTATGTACAGATTTCATTGCCCCAGTGTATTAAAAGGGGAAACGTAGGTGATTTACAGGGTGGTGGTTTCAGCTGGGCAGCAAAGCGATTCAGCTGCACTTTTACATTCTTTTCCATTACACGTTATTGTAGGTAGTGGATATAGCAACCCTTTGCTATGCAATAGGTCCCTGGTGGTTATCTCTTTTGTATACAGTAGGGGGTACATGTCAGTGTTAATCTCACAATTTATCCCGCCCATCAAACACAAAGACACATATATATGTAAATATATATGTATATAAAGAACATTCTAAATATATATAATTTTTCTAAATATATAAATATATATAAAGAACAGGTTGAGGGACGTTGCTGGTGGTCCAGTGGGTAAGGCTCTGTGCTGCCAGTGCAGGGGGCCCAGGTTTGATCCCTGGTCAGGCAACTAGACCCTACATATCACGTCTAAGACCCGAGTAGCCAAATAAATAAATGAATAAATAAATAAATATTAAAAAAATTATTGCAAGTGGATTCTGTACCAGCTGAGCCACCAGGGAAGCCCAACAATACTGGAGAGGATAGCGTATCTGTTCTCCAGGGGATGTTCCCAGCCCAGGGATGGAACTGGCGTCTCCTGCATTGCAGGCAGATTCTTTACCAACTGAGCTATCAGGGAAGCCCCCAAAATAGAATAGAGTAGCAATAAGTGTAATGAACCGTGAAGGGGATCCAACTGCAGACCTTGAAAGGTCAATATAAAGATCGTAGGTGAAAGATAAGATGTCACAGTTTTCTTTAACATCTTCCAATTTTGGATGAATGATGAGTCTTGAGGCCGCCTGATCACACCTTTAAATTCACATCTGTCATACCTGTAGGAAGACACGGCTAAATAGGGTTTCAGAAGCTAATTTCGAAACAGGGTCCGCAGTAAATGTGTGACGTTCCAGCCACAAGATGGCCTTCAGTCAAGGATGAGGGCTGTGGGTCAGCAAGAGCGTCAATTTGCATATTAATATTTCCCCTTTCTCAGGACACACAGGCTCATCCTATCATTAATTCCTATAGAATGCAATGAAACGTTAGTCGCCAAGTCATGTCCGACTCTTTCCAAGTCCATGCACTGTAGCCCCCCAGGCTCCTCTGTCCATGGGATTCTCCAGGCAAGAATACTGGAGTGGGTTGCCATGCCCTCCTCCAGGGGATCTTCCCAACCCAGGGACCGAACCCTGGTCCCATACGTTGCAGTCAGATTCTTTACCGACTGAGCCACCTGGGAAGCCCTTAATTCCTATAGAAACTTGCAGTAAAATGAGAGCCACGTGAAGGATTAAGGACATACTTTACCACTCAAATTCTCTTCACTTTTCCTCCTGGAATAGAAAGTAATTTTGATATTCAAGTTGATTCGGATCATGGCTGAATGTGAAAACTCACTGCTGACATCTTTTGGAATCTCCCTTGACTAACTGCATATGCTTTGGCAGACTCTTGACTGAATATTCTACACAAGTGATCTAAATTGATTTCCATAGCCGGTTTTGGAGCAAGTACTAATAAACTCTGGGCTTCCCCAGTGGCTCAGCAGTAAAGAATCTGCCTGCAGTGCAGGAGCCACAGAAGCCTTGGATTTGATCCCTGGGTTGGGAAGGCCTCCTGGAGAAGGGCATGGCAACCCACTCCAATATCCTTGCCTAGAGAATCCCATGGACAGAGGAGCCTGGTGGGCTACAGTCCATAGGGTTGCAAAGACTTGGACACGACTGAAGCGACTTAGCAGACATGCACCCAGTAATAGTCTCTAAAACGCTAATGGGAAGACTGAAACACCCCAGAACGCATCACATCCTACACACATAGAAAGTGTTAAAGCTGGTTTTGAACACAGGTTTAGAGAAGTACACTCATGGCGGATTCATGTCAATGGATGGCAAAACCAATACAATATTGTAAAGTAATTAGCCTCCAATTAAAATAAATAAATTTAAAAAAATAAGAATTTCGTGATAGTGTTCTGTTTCGACCAGGGCGTATTCAAACCAACTTTTAGCTCTAAAACTGTGAACAGGGTAAGTCCCTTAATCATTTCCAAATTCCCACCTAGTCTTTTCGTGATTGTTGTTGCTTCTGCTATTATTGTCTTGCTGTGTTTGGTTTCTCTCTTCCAATAAAAAGCCTCTCAGAAGCCACAATGCGCTGATGTTTCAGACTTTGCAGACATGAACTGTTATTTTCACGATCACACAGAAGACTGCATGGCGTGCTTACCAGCACTTGACAAAGAATGCTTCCTTTCGTATTTTGCAAATGGTCTTAGTGGTGGTTGCTCTGAGAGAAAAAGAGAATTTTATCTTTTCCCACCAAAGACACCAAAGAGTGTGTTAAACAGATTCACCTATTTTGTAGAAACAGGCTAGAAGAGCTAAATGATAGTCTTGGAAATAATCTAATTGCTGAAGACTTCCCTGGTAAAGGCTCAGATGGTCAAGAATTTGCTGGCAGTGCAGGATATTTGGGTTTGATCCCTGGGTCGGGAAGATGCCCTGGAAGAGGGCATGGCAACCCACTCCAGCATTCATGCCTGGGGAACCCTATGGACAGAGGAGGCTGGGGGGTACAGTCCATGGGGTCGCAAAGAGTCGGACACGACTGAGTGACTAACACTTCACTTCACTTTGGCAGGTTAGATGTTGCAAGGTGATTTAGTCCTCTATCAAAGAAACAACAACATACAAAAGCACAAAGCTTCTTATGAGTCAGCTCTCTCAGAGGAAGATGTCCCTAGGTGGAGTCTGAATTTCTGGAATGAGAAAAGCAAAGCATTTTGCAGAGTTTGTGTCCACTGTCTGGTCTGATGGCCTTATTTTGGAGCTATGCATTGCTTCTTGGATCTGTAGATAAATACACTCAGCCTCTGCACTGTTGAAAGTAACTGTTTTTATCTTTGCTCATTTATTTCTCAGGCGGGGATTCTGTAGAACCTCCGGCATGTTCCTTGCCAGTGGTAAATCTGGTACTCTGAGTTTGGTGGATTCAACTTGTTCGTTTGTATCTCACTTACGCTGGGGACACTTCTTAGTTCATACTGAAAAATGCCCCCAGGTGAGCTTTTCGGTCAGGAATCACAGTTCTCCAAGATAAAAGAAAATCACTAAAGCTGTGGATCGCATGTATTAAAAAATGGAGTCTGGGAACCGTCCTGGGGGCCCAGGGGTTAAGACTTTACCTTCTAATGCAGAGGACTCGGTTTCCATCCCAGGTCAGGGAGCCAAGATCCCACGTACGGTGGGACAACTAAGTCTGTGCCCCAAGGCTAGGGCATCCATGTGCCACAAGCCAAGATCCCACTTACAGTGGGGCCCAGTAAGTTTGTGCCCCATGGCCAGGGCATCCATGTGCCACCAGGCAAGAGATGGCATGCCACAAAGAAGATTACACATCCCACCAGCAACGTCTAACTCAGCCAAACGGATACAGACATATAAAAGAACCATGGAGTCTGAATGCGAATTAATGTCTCTGGTGAGAAGAGATGACTTTCCTACTGACTGTGTAAGCACAAGTGTGCATGTATGCTCAGTCACGTCCGACTCTTTGCGACCCCATAGACTGTAGCCCGCCAGGCTCCTCTGTCCATGGGATTCTCCAGAAGGGAAAGGCTACCCGCTCCAGTATTGTTGGCCTTCGCTGGTGGCTCAGCTGGCAAAGAATCCAAAGCTGGTAAAGATTTAGGAGAAGAATATGTGCCTTTTCTCTTTTTCAACCTTCAAGATCTAAACTCCTCTGTATGGATTTAGGCAGGAAAGTTGCAAATCTCTAATATTTCAGTCTCCCTTTACAAACAGCAATCTGTGCCTCTGAATTTATATTCAGCTGCTTCCTCTAATGATATGTGAGTTACAATGAGACAGCATTCAGCATGGTTCCTGCACAGTGCAATCACGGCCTAACCAACGATGGATCAATGTGAAACGGATTTTACGTATAAAAATATGCATTTGCAGAAAATAAAGATATAACCAAAACTCCTATCTTTCTCCTAATCCACTCCCAAGATAGCAGACGGCTTCTGAGCGAACACCACAAAGAGACAAAGAATTTACACAGACAACATATGGAATCCAGTCTGTACCGTGGCTTAATGACGCAATTGAGTGAGAGTCATTCATTCATGTCTGTGTGACCCCATGGACTGTGGCCCACCAGGCTCCTCAGTCCATGGGCTTCTCCAGGCAAGAACGTTGGAGTGGGTTGCCATTTCCTTCTCCAGGGGATGTTTCCCACCCAGGGATGGAACCCATGTCTCTTATGTGTCCTACATTGGCAGGCGGGTTCTTTACCACTAACACTTCCTGGGAAGCCCCAAAATGAACATTTCTCAACGAAGAGACAATGAACAAGTGTAGAGTGATAACATCTCAATGGATATGGTTACAGTCTTTGAATGACTTCTGCAACTACAGAGAAAATTCTTTTTTTTTTTAAAGTTATTGAAATTAAATTTTTTTTGGTTGAAGAATAGATGATTTACCGTGTTGTGCCGATTTTTGCTGAACAGTAAAATGACTCAGTTATACACACACAGACATTCCTTTTAACATATTCTTTTCCTTTATTGTTTACCACAAGATATTGAATTCAGTTCCCTCAGATCTACAGTTCTTGCATGCAGAGTTGGTTCAGTCTGATTCTGTGACCCCGTGGACTGTAGCCCTCCAGGCTCCTCTGTCCATGGGACTCTTCAGGCAAGAATACTAGAGTGGGTTGCCATTTCCTTCTCCAGGGGATCTTCCTGATCCAGGGATCGAACCTGCATCTCCTGCACTGGCACACAGATTCTTTACCATCTGATGCTTGACTGAAAGAAAGGCCCAGTGAAATCACACTTTCTCCAGTGACTGGCTATTTTTCTGTGGTCATTTCTTGCACAAAGATTAGCGAAACTACTGATTATCATATTAGTTATTATTAATATATTATAAAGACACGATTCAAGTGCTGCTTTTTTTAGATTTTTTTTTTTTTGAAGTGGACTATTTTTAAAGTCTTTACTGAATTTGTTACAATATTGCTTCTGGTTTATATTTTGGGTTTTTGCCACACCATGCAGCATGTGGCAGCTTTGTTCTCTGACCAGGGATTGATCCCAAACCTGCAACACTGGAAGTGCACAGTCTCAACTACTGGATGGCCACAGAGGTCCCCTCAATGGCTTTTTAGATTTGATGCTGCATTTTTACTACTAGTTCGTCATCCAGAGACTATGACTTGAATTGACTTAAATGCGGAAATTGCTTCCATAATGTATCTCTGCGTGCAATGCAGAAGACCCCAGGTTCGATTCCCGAGTCAGGAAGATCCCTGGAGGAAAAAATGGGCACCCACTCCAGTATTTTTGCCTGGAGAATTCCAAGGACGGGTTACAGGCTACATACAGTTGCAGAGAGTTGGACACAACTGAGCTGCAAACACACAAAATCAATACTGCAATCTATAAAGGACATCTGACAGAGAAACAAATGGTCATGGCCACTCCTGGTAATAATATTTTTATATGTGTGTACAAAACATGTGGAAGAATGTATTTATGACCCAATTCATTGTAGAGTTCTAGTTTATAAATTCACATACTATCTGCATATTTGGGTTGAACAAACAAGCACAAATCTTCATTGTATCACCATGCTCCATAAAATGCAGGTTACATTTTGCTTGCCATGATGACAAACTCAAAAATACTACCTCCGATAAAAGAAATGTGTTTAAAGCAACATAAAGCAAAGTCATTAACATGCCTCAGTTGGAGGTTTCTTAAAAAGAAAGATGACCATCTCAAAGTTCACTTAGATCATTGGCGTCTCCAGTTCTAGGTAACTTATGCAAAGTCTTTTCTATTTTCTTGCCTCCAAGGAAGAACATGTTTTAGATTTTTCTAAGATACATGATGGACAGGGAGGCCTGGTGTGCTGCGATTCATGGGGTTGCAAAGAGTTGGACATGACTAAGCGACTGAACTGAACTGAAGATATATTAATAATTGTTGGGCTTCCCAGATGGCGCTAGAGGTAAAGAATCTGATTGCCAATGCAGGAGACGTGAGTTCCATCCCTGGGTTGGGAAGATGCCCTGGAGGAGGAAATGGCAACCCCCACTCCAGTATTCTTGCCTGGAGAATCCCATGGACAGAGGAGCCCGGTGGGTTATGGTCCCTGGGGTCACAAAGATTGAGACACAGTGGAGGACACACACAACATAAAGTTATTACAGGATTTATGATAGAGCTATTGATCTGTTCATAGTTCTTTCTATTCCTCAAGTCATCATATATATATATATATATATATATATATATATATATATATATATATATATTTATATATAAACACATATATGTTTATATTTAGAAATAAATTAAAAATAAATTATTATATTGTCTATATGTGTTTCAGTTCAGTTCAGCCGCTCAGTCGTGTCCAACTCTTTGTGACCCCATGAATCACAGCACTCCAGATCTCGCTGTCCATCACCAACTCCCGGAGTGCACCCAAACCCATGTCCATCGAGTCATTGATGCCATCCAGCCATCTCATCCTCTGTCGCCCCCTTCTCCTCCTGCCCTTAATCTTTCCCAGCATCAAGGTCTTTTCAGATGAGTCAGCTCTTTGCATCTGGTGGCCAAAGGATTGGAGTTTCAGCTTCAACATCAGTCCTTCCAATGAACACCCAGGACTGGTCTCATTTAAGATGGACTGGTTGGATCTCCTTGCAGTCCAAGGGACTCGCAAGAGTCTTCTCCAACACCACAGTTCAAAAGCATCAATTCTTCAGCACTCAGCTTTCTTCACAGTCCAACTCTAACATCCATACATGACCACTGGAAAAACCATAGCCTTGGCTAGATGGACCTTTGTGGACAAAGTAATGTCTCTGCTTTTCAATATGCTGTCTAGGTTGGTCATAACTTTCCTTCCAAGGAGTAAGAGTCTTTTACTTTCATGGCTGCAGTCACCATCTGCAGTGATTTTGGAGCCCAGAAAAATAAAGTCAGCCACTGTTTCCCCATCTATTTGTTTACAGGTACACAATTCTGAGTGTACCTGTCCATGGGTCTTGACAAAGGTGTGCATGCATGCCTGCTAACTCCCTTCAGCTGTGTCTAACTCTTTGCGACCCCAAAGAGTTGCTTCTCTGTGGGGTTCGACTGTTGCTTCTCTAAGTTTGTTTTATGGTGTCTTGCTTCTTTTTTTTTTTTTTTTTTTTTTTTCTTTCTTTTTTTTTTTTTTTATTTGTCCATGTTATTTTGTGCATCAGTAGTCCTCCTTGTCTTTTACTGGGAAATTCATTGTGACAGCTTGCTGGTCACTTCACAGACTGGATATATTTTAATCAACCTTCTGTTTTGTTTGCATGCTTTAATCCAGTGTTTATTTCATGGGTCATGATTTTTATAACAAGCCAGTTAATGCTGTATACGTCAGGGCACATATAAGGTTTATTTTGTTATTGAAAAAGGATATTAAGCTTTCTAATTAATACAGAGAGCCTCATTGAATTCTGTTCCGTGAGATACTTTTTGGGCTTACCTAAATTTTGACATGGGCTTCCCAGGTGGCAGTAGTGGTAAAGAATCTTCCTGCCAATGGAGGAGATGCAAGAGACTTGAGTTCGATCCCTGGGTCGGGAAGACCCCCTGGAGGAGGGCATGGCAACCCACTCCAGTATTCTTGCCTGGAGAATCCCAAGGACAGAGGAGCCTGGGGGTCTACAGTCAAAGTGTTGGTTGCTCAGTCATGCCCGACTCTTTGCGACCCCATGGACTGCAGCCCACCAGGCTTCTACATCCGTGAGTTTTTCCAGGCAAGGATACTGGGGTGGGTTGCCATTTCCTGCTCCAGGGGGTCTTCCCGACCCAGGGATCAAACCCTGGGTCTCCTACACTGCAGGCAGATTCTTTACCGACTGAGCTACAAGGAGAGGGGCCTATAGTCAATGGGGTTGCAGAAAGTGGGACAAGACTGAAGTGACTTGGCACACATGAATGCGTAGCTTCAGGGTGGTTGGACACCTCGATGTTTGCAGCTCTCGAAACTAAACTGGTGAGCCAGAAGGACAAACACGGGCAAGGACATACTGTCTTATTTCTTGTGTTTGCTGTTCTGTAATGTCCCGTCTACGGTGTCTGGTGATGGAAAACACATCATTGCTTGCCTGAGGGCTACAACAGTGAGAGAATGTGTCTGAAAAAGGGCTTGTGGGGACAGTCTGGGATGCCGGGGGTGTTCTGTGCAAGGTTCATTGCGGGGAGCATGTGGTGAAGATCTTCAAGCTCACTCAAGTGTTCCTTTTAAACTGATGTGGTCCATGTATATAATAGCTCATCAAGTTAGAGAAAAAGTGCAAATGACATCAAGACATTCAAGCCTGTATGTAATGTATACACTCAGTTCAGTTCAGTTCAGTCACTCAGTCGTGTCCGACTCTTTGCGACCCCACGAATCACAGCACGCCAGGCCTCCTTGTCCATCACCAACTCCCGGAGTTGACTCAGACTCACATCCATCGAGTCGGTGATGCCATCCAGCCATCTCATCCTCTGTGGTCCCCTTCTCCTCCTGCCCCCAATCCCTCACAGCATCAGAGTTTTTCCAGTGAGTCAACTCTTCGCATGAGGTGGCCAAAGTACTGGAATTTCAGCTTTAGCATCAGTCCTTCCAAAGAAATCCCAGGGCTGATCTGCTTCAGAATGGACTGGTTGGATCTCCTTGCAGTCCAAGGGAGTCTCACTCAACCAAGGTTTAAAACCCAGCACCATGAGACTACAAGAGATTCATGTTCGTTACAAGATTCCTGAAAGTTTGAAATAAGTGTGTGGGAAGACTTCCCTGGCCGTCCAGCGGTTAAGAATCTGCTTCCCACTGCAGGGGACGTGGATTTGAGCTCTGGTCAAGGGAGTGAAATCCCACATGCCACACAGCAAGTAAGCTTGGGAGTCTCAACTACTGATCCCGGTTAGGGGACTCAATCACTATGAGGTGAGGCTCATATGAGGCTCAACTATGATCCTATGCAGCATAACTACATCTTGCGTGGTACAGCTAAGACCCAATGTGGTCAGATTAATTAATTGAGTGGGTAGGAAAGTTTACTGTGGAAACAAGAGGCATAAGAAAGCTGTTTTTTATTTGTTGTTTAGTCACAAAGTCTTGTCTCTTTGTGACCTCCATGGACTGCAGCATGCCAGGCTTCCTTGTCGTTCACCATCTCCCAGAGTTTGCTCAAACTCACGTCCATTGAGTTGGAGATGCCATCCGACCATCTCATCCTCTGTCTCCATCTTCTCATCCTCCGTCTCTTCTCTCTCTCTCTCTCTTGTTTTTTTTTGCAACCCCATAAACTGGAGTACATGAGTCTCCTCTGTCCAGGGGATTTCCCAGGCAAGAATACTGGAGTGGGTTGCCTTGCTCTTCTTCAGGGGATCTTTCTGGATTGAACTCGGGTCTTCTGCATTTCAGGTGGATTCTTTACCATTTGAGCCAGGGACTTTCAACTATAAAAAAGCTGAAGTAACTGTATTAACAGTAGACAAAGGAGACCTCAGGCTTCCCTGGTGGCTCAGATGGTAAAGAATCCGCCTGCGATGCGGGAGACCTGGCTTCGATCCCTGGGTTGGAAGATCTCTATACAGTCCGTGGGGTCGCAAAGAGTCAGACACGACTGAGCGACTGTCACTTCACGAAGCATAAGAATGGACATTTGCTAATGATAAGGCACTTAAATCAACAGGCAAGTCATAAAAAGATTGCAAATATATGTATGCAAATAACAGATTCAAAATAGACAAACACCGTTCAGAGATATCTAAAGTGGAAAATACACAAATCTATCACTACTGATTCAGAGTCCAGCCCTCGTCTTTCACTCACGGGTGTGACAAACAGAACCTCATCAACTGAACTTTCACCCAAGTGTAGAACACACCGTATCTTCAATCGCCCATGAAACACCCACAGTGATATGCCAGTCTCTGGGTCATAGAGTAAATAATAACATACTTTCAAAGGCTGGAGTTCTATCAGATACATTCTACGGTCAAAAACAGACTTGAGTTCCAAACCAATGAAAGCAGTTATCCGGGAAATCTGAATACTCGGCAATCAAAGACAAGTATTTCTTCATGGCACCTGAGTGACAGAAGAGAGAACAAGACATATTAAAAACCCAATCTATTGAAAATGTGCGGTGCACTCTTGGGCATATATATTTAAGCGCGATTCTGATCCAGAAAGATACAGCACTATCTACAATAGCCAAGCTGTGGAAGCCACCTAAACGCCTGCGGACAGATGAATGGATAAAGTGTGGTAGATATATGCAATGGAATATTTACTCAGTCATATTGAATTTGTGCTCTGGAGCCCGGGAGCCACAACTGCTGAATCCCAGGGGCATTCAAGCCCATGCTCTGTGACGAGAGGTCACTGCAATGAGAAGCCTGCACACTATAACTAGAGAGGAGTCCCCACTCCCCCAAACTAGAGAAAGCCCGCGTGTAGCAATAAAGACCAAGGACAGCCATCAGTCCAGTTCAGTCACTCAGTTGTGTCCGACTCTTTGCGACCCCATGGACTGCAGCACGCCAGGCTTCCCTGTACATCACCAACTCCCGGAGCTTGCTCAAACTCATGTTCGTTGAGTCGCTGATGCCATCCAACCATCTCATCCTCTGCCGGCCTCTTCTCCTTCTGCCTTCAATCTTTCCCAGCATCAGGGTCTTTTCTAGTGAGCTATAAAATAAATAAATAAGTGTTTTTTTTTAAACCTTTAAGAAATACTTTACAGAGAAGTTAGTAAAACTAAAAACGGTTTAGTCTATCTTACAGAAATTACCGAAACCTCTGAAATATTTATTTTAAAAATAACAAGTGATTTTTTGGTTGGTTTGTTTGTTTCTGTCTCCCTTGCAGAAAAATCAACCAACTGTGTTCAACCAAATGCTGCCTCCCTGGATAAAACCTGTCTTGGCCATTTACCAGGTGTCATTGAAATTATGTCATAAATAGGAAGCCTACATAATGCTTCAAATAGACTTAAAGCACTGGAGTTCATTTAACTTGTACACAGAGATCCCTAGGCCATAGGTGATAAGAGCCTCTAGTCTACAAAGAAGACGGGACACATTGCCTGCTTTCTGGAATTCAGTATTTAAAATATTCATGATTTGGATACGTCTGTGGGAATTTATGTATAACACCCTTCTCTTTATGAGCAGCACATGGAAATATGTTTAAAGAGGGACCTTTTAAATCTGTCCCCTTTTACAATCATAACCACACCTGTTAAGGGAAGCAAAAATAAAGCCTTTGGTTGAACAACATTTTACAGGGAATGGCTTAGAGGAAATCTTCATACATACATGTAGCTTCGTGTTTAAAAAAAGATAGATATGGAACACTCAAGGATATTTTATGTGATGAAGACAGTTGTCAAAAATGAACCTTCAGATACAATGAAAGTGAAAAATAGCAGAAAATTGTGCAGTTTTGACTTCTCAAGGAAAGAGGACTTGAGAAGCTATTTGAATTACAATAGAAAGAGGGTTTTATATATAAATATGTTTCTTTAAAGGAATCAATAGTAAACCCAAACAAGCATTTGGAGTGTTTATAAAGAACTCTTAAAAGGTACAGGAAGATGTATTGAATGAAGTTTGGAAAGCCACATTTTTTTCCTCCCAAAGAGTCAAGAAAAAAAAAATTGCCATTTAGTAAAATTCAATGAGGGGTTGTACTTTTAAAAGCAATTTGTGGTGCATTTCCTTCGACAGTCACATTCTATGAGGAAAAACATTAAAAGCCACAAAACTGTCTTTTAATCTCAGAGTTAAAGACATCTTTGCGGGCTAAGTCGCTTCAGTCATGTCCGACTCTGTACGACGACCCTGTGGACTGTATCCCTCCAGGCTCCTCTGTCTCTGGGATTCTCCAGGCAAGAATATAGCAGTGGGCTGCCATGCCCTTCTCCAGGGGATCTTCCCCACCCAGGGAACAGACATCTTTAACTCAAAATAAAAGGTTAAAACGGAACAAAACAAAAGCCCATCCTAACAGAAGACAAAAACAAACAGAGATTGTTGACTTTCATCTCCAATTTTAATATACCGGGAGTTTTCTCCAAGTTGATGCTAAATGCAACATGGGAAGCTGTTTGGGTGCACACGGGCATGCGTGTGTTCACACACAGGCACGCACGCATGCGTGTGCGAGTGCACACACACACAGACATGCGTATGTTTGGCGTACATTTACAAGGTCAAATACATAAAATATAGAGAGTGCACGTACTGGCCATGAGATGCGCTAACTCTGAGGAAGGTCTGTGTACCTAGAGCACACTACTGAATTGGGGGAAAAAAGTCTTGAATTAATTTGTGCATAGTCCAGGCTTCTCTATAAAAACCAGCTTTTGCTGATCAACCATTTTGCAAGAACTTCTTTTTCTTCTCTTTTTTTTTTTAAAAAAAAATCTTTGTTCCATGTGGCAATCTACATGGTGACTTGTGCAAACAGCAAGTTCTCAACCACCATAGTCGTCACTGTATCTCAAGTGCTGCCCAGAAATGAGAGATTTGGATGAGATTTTTCTACCCGTGAAAGTGATGGTCCAAGAAACACCCCACCTAGTGTATCAGGCCTTTTGCAAACTCACATCCAACAGATCCACCCATACAGGAAAAATCAGAGTCTGGCCACGCCGTTTGTGTGGAACTGGTGAATATTAGATGCGTTTCCTTTGAAATTCTGAAAGAGCTGTGCTTGCCCACATTTTACGGAAGGACACGCCACCGTGTAGTCTCATTGGGCCTTTACTTTTGTTTGTCAATCATAAAATGTAAATAGGCACGCTCTTCCAAGGACGGATTAGTGTCATGTTTCATGCCAACAAGGATGTACTTAAAATTTTCAGTCAGTTGTTCTATATGCATGCAAAAATACTCTTTGTTCAGCTTAAATTTTATATATTAAAAAAAGAAAAAAAATTTTATATATGACACAATAAACATGATGCGTGCAAAAATACTCTGCTTTGTTCAGCTTAAATTTTATATATTAAAAAAAGGAAAAAAAAGAAAAAAATTTATATATGACACAATAAACATGATGCGTGCAAAAATACTCTGCTTTGTTCAGCTTAAATTTTATATATTAAAAAAAGGAAAAAAAAGAAAAAAATTTATATATGACACAATAAACATGTTTATGTTTACTATAATACTATATCTTATATATAATACAAATCTCTAATACTTGTTATATGTATTATATATTCATTATACATTATACAAACTATATTACACTATATATGTGTGCATGCTAAGTGGCTTTAGTTGTGTCCAACTCTTTGCAACCCCAGGAACTGTAGCCCCCAGGTTCCTCTGTCCAAGGGATTTTCCAGGCACAAATACTGGAGTGGGTTGCCATGCCCTTCTCCAGAGGATCTTCCTGACCCAGGGATTGAATCCACGTATCGTGCATTGCAGGTGGATTCTTTACTGCTGAGCCACCAGGAAAGACCATTATATTATATAAATATTATAAATATTAGGTATATTAGAGATGTTTCAGAGAAGGCATCCCACTCCAGCACTCTTGCCTGGAAAATCCCATGGATGGAGGAGCCTGGTGGGCCGCAGTCCATGGGGTCGCTAAGAGTCGGAGAAGACAGAGCGACTTCACTTTCCCTTTTCACTTTAATGTATTGGAGAAGGAAATGGCAACCCACTCCAGTGTTCTTGCCTGGAGAATCCCAGGGACAGGGGAGCCTGGTGGGCTGCTGTCTATGGGGTCGTACAGAGTCGGACACGACTGAAGTGACTTAGAGATGTTTATTATATATAATATATATTCACTGTGTACATATCCTAGTTGTTGTATTTCTTTGTAGAATCCTAACTAACGCAACCTTCCTGAGCAAGTATTAAATTTTAAGCTTTTTTTTTTTTTTTTCAGATTTGCTGACAACACTCTGTGTGGTCTGAGAAACATATATTTGTTACATGTGATTATTTCCCTCTTTCCTAAATCATTTATTTCTGGCATGCTACTTATTTCTTTTGGTTTTTCCTCCTAAATGAAAAGAGTTTCTTTAGCACCTGTGTGTCTCCAAGTCTGCAACACTTTCTTTTTTCTCTTGCAAAATCCTTCAGGAGAGTTGTCTAAACAAGTGTCCATCTGTCTCTCTTTTGCAAGTAACTCTTGAGTGCACTTCAGGGCCCAGGGCACAACAGGGCTCGTGACTGGCACATGAGTGTGAGCTGAAGTGATGACTGACCGGGAGGCACTTACATTTCAACAACCGCCACCCTGAGACGTACAAGAGATCACGTCAAGCTCTTACCCCATGACCTCTTCTCTGGCAGGCATACCACATGCCACCCCTGATAAGAAATTTTCAGTGTCCTTGCGGGGTTCTGTGCCAACTCCTGTTTTCTTTTGTTTTTTTTTTCCTTTGTGGCAACTTCCCACGGAAAGAACTATTTCTCCGCTTGGGTCCTGGAATGAGAAAAGACAGAAAGCAGAGGCTTACACAAGCTGCTGGGTGCACGGATGGGAGGTGGAAATAAACATTGAGTCGTGCCTACCAGCACTGACCGTGGGTGTCTCAGACGTCAGCCAGGCTTGCTCACAGAGGTCCCCGATGTGGATCACTCACCTCCGTGGCCAGACACGGACTCCACCGTGTGCCCCGAAACAACCCAGGTTCAACCTCTGGAGTCTGAGAAGCCTGCAGATAGATGTCTGCGTTTCTGACTGTGCGTTCTCAGTCTAGAGTCAATCTGCAAGCCCACAATGAAGGTTCAGTTTCAAAATGTTTGCAGAAACCACACCCCAGTTGCCAACAAGACCAGTAGCCCTAAGAATAGGCTTCCCAGGTGGCGCTAGTGGTAAAGAATCCACGAGACGTAAGAGAAGTGGCTTTTATCCCTGGGTCGGGAAGATTCCCCTGGAGGAGGAAATGACAACCCACTCCAGTATTCTTGCCTGGGAAGTCCCACGGACAGAGGAGCCTGGTGGGCTACAGGCCATGGGGTTGCAAAAGAGTCAGACAGGATGGAAGGAACTTAGCCCACATACAGGCATGTTGGATCTTAGCTCCCTGACCTGGGATCGAACCTGACCTGCCTCCACTGGAAGGCAAAGTCTTAACCACTGGACTACCAGGGATGTCCCCTGGGGTGGGTTGATTTAAAGTCCATGTTTCAAAAATGCTTCATGTCACCATAATCCTCCTCTCTGTGACTTCCAAGGTATCAAGTGAAGCCCCAAGAATTTACAAGCAATTGTTATTTAAACAGTTTGCAAAAGATCTCAGTTTTTATGGTAATTTTATTTATGCCTTACCACAAAATCACAGCTGTGTTTGGTCAAGTTCATCTGTAAGGGCCCTTGTTTCAGAGGGCCCCTAAAAGGAAAATTCTTTCTAAATTCAAACAATAAAAGCACTTCCTAGTTCTGTTTTTGCTTCTGCTTGCTTGCTAAGTTGCTTCAGTCATGTCTGACTTTTTGTGACCCCATGGAGTGTAGCCCGCCAGGCCCCTCTGTCCATGGGATTCTCGAGGCAAAGAATACTGGAGTGGGTTGCCGTTTCCTCCTCTGGGGCATCTTCCCAAACAGGACTCGAACCTGTGTCTCTTAGGTCTCATGCGCTGGCAAGTGTGTTCTTTACCTCTTATGCTATACTAACTTAAATGGTAAATGTATAATAATCCATATGATTTTACTGCTGTGTCATTTCTGAGGCTTCCTTGAAGTTTCAGAAGGTAGAAAATCTTGGTTTGCTATAAAGTACAAGCATCCCTCCACTGTTCCGTGAAATATTTTAGACCGAGTAGTTCTGAACGAATTTTCTTTTCCAAATTTTTTATATCTTTTGTGACATTTAACTGAAATGTTCCATCAGTTCTGAAAGAACTGTGTTGAAGTCTCTTGCTGTAATTTTGGAACTCTAACAGGGAAGAACCAATTTTTCTTTTTCTTTTTTAGGGAATGAAAATATTTTGATTTTTCTGAAAACATCAGAAACGATGAAAAACAAGCTGAATATCTGGCCATACCAAAAGCAAAATACAAATAAAAAGTAACATTTAGAAATCACGCTTAACCATAAAGAAACATGCTTGAAAATAACAAATTTAACACTGTTTCCTCCATAAGGCAAAATGTGTTTACTGAACCACAATTCTAAAGTGGAGTTTAACTGACATAATTTTTTAAAAAAAGAAATTGAAAGGGGAAAAGCACTCCATTCCCACCCTGGAATCCCGTCATTTATAAAGTAACATGCTCAAATGTTAGAGAAAATAAACAGTTTGTAAACCTGAAAATAAATCTTTCAATGAATGATAGCAGATTCCAACAGAATACAGTACTACCTTATATTTGCAGAAGAATACAGAAAAGTTATGACCAACCTAGACAGCATATTGAAGAGCAGAGGCATTACTTTGCCAACAAAGGTCCGTCTAGTCAAGGCTATGATTTTTCCTGTGGTCATGTATGGATGTGAGAGTTGGACTGTGAAGAAGGCTGAGCGCCGAAGAATTGATGCTTTTGAACTGTGGTGTTGGAGAAGACTCTTGAGAGTCCCTTGGACTGCAAGGAGATCCAACCAGTCCATTCTGAAGGAGATCAGCGCTGGGATTTCTTTGGAAGGAATGATGCTAAAGCTGAAACTCCAGTACTTTGGCCACCTCATGCGAAGAGTTGACTCATTGGAAAAGACTCTGATGCTGGGAGGGATTGGGGGCAGGAGGAGAAGGGGATGACAGAGGATGAGATGGCTGGACGGCATCACTGACTCGATGGACGTGAGTCTGAGTGAACTCCGGGAGTTGGTGATGGACAGGGAGACCTGGCGTGCTGCGATTCACGGGGTCGCAAAGAGTCGGACATGACTGAGCGACTGAACTGAACTGAACTGAACTTTTTGTATACCAGGACTTCCCTGGAACCTCAGTCAGTGAAAAATCTGCCTGCAGTGCAGGATACCTGGATTTGATCCCTGGTTTGGGAAGATCTCCTGGAGAAGGGAATGGCAAGCCACTCCAGTATTGTTGCGTGGAAAATCCCACGGACAGGGGAGCCTAGCGGGCTACAGTCCATCAGGTCACAAGTGTGGGACACAACTTAGTGACTAAACCTCCACCACCACCTTTTGTCCAACTAAGGTCTTATCCAATACAAAGAAAGACAAATGGGGATTAAAAACAAATGACTAAATCAAAATCTTTCTGGAGCAGCACCAGTCACAAAATAAAAGAACCTAGTTCCACAGAATTGTATGCATATGGCCAATTTTATTCCCAGATTCCTGGAGTCCTGTACTACCAATATAAAAGTGTCTCTGTCTTGGAAAAAGTCAGATAGACACCAAAATCCTATAATCCATGTTCCCTCAATGATACTTAGAATGCTCTTATCATCCTTTCAAAGTAACTTCAACTTATTAGGAGTTAACATTTTAAATTTCTTACGATTATATAGTGGAAGGACTTCCCAGGTGGCTCAGATGGTAAAGCGTTTGCCTGCAATGCGGGAGACCTCGGTTCGATCCCTGGATCAGGAAGATCCCCCGGAGGAGGAAATGGCAACCCACTCCAGTACCCTTGCCTGAAAAAAACCATGGATGGAGGAGTTTGGTAGGCTGTAGTCCATGGCGTCGCAAAGAGTTGGACACAACTGAGTGACTTCACTTTAGCCCTTTCACCTTTCAGCTTTATATAGTGGAAGTGACAAATAGATTCAAGGGATTCAATCTGATAGACAGAGTGTCTCAACTATGGACGGAGGTTTGTGACTTTGTGCAGGAAGCAGTGATCAAAATCATCCCCGAGGAAAAAGAAATGCAAAAAGGCAAAATGGTAGTCTGAGGAGGCCTTACAAATAGCTGAGAAAGAAGAGAATCTAAAGGCAAAGGAGAAAAGGAAAGATATAAGCATCTGAATGCAGAGTTCCAAAGAATAGCAAGGAGGGATAAGAAAGCCTTCCTAAATGATCAATGCAAAGAAATAGAGGAAAACAACAGAATGGGAAAGACTAGAGATCTCTTCAAGAACATTAGAGATACCAAGGGAACATTTCATGCAAAGATGGGCTCAATAAAGGACAGAAATGGTATGGACCTAACAGAAGAAGAAGATATTAAGAAGCAGTGGCAAGAATACACAGAAGAACTGTACAAAAAAGTTCTTCATGACCCAGATAATCACAATGGTGTGTTCACTCAGCTACAGCCAGACATCCTGGAATGTGAAGTCAAGTGGGCCTTAGGAAGCATCACTATAAACAAAGCTAGTGGAGGCGATGGAATTCCAGTTGAGCTATTTCAAATCCTGAAAGATGATGCTGTGAAAGTGCTGCACTCAAGATGCCAGCAAACCTGAAAAACTCAGCAGTGGCCACAGGACTGGAAAAGGTCAGTTTTCATTCCAGTCCCAAAGAAAGGCAATGCCAAAGAATGCTCAAACTACCGCACAATTGCACTCATCTCACACCCTAGCAAAGTAATCCTCAAAATTCTCCAAGCCAGGCTTCAACAGTATGTGAACTGTGAGCTTCCAGATATTCAAGCTGGATTTAGAAAAGGCAGAGGAACCAGAGATCAAATTGCCAACATCTGCTGGATCATGGAAAAAGCAAGAGAGTTCCAGAAAAACATCTATTTCTGCTTTATTGACTATGCCAAAGCCTTTGACTGTGTGGATCACAACAAACTGGGGAACATTCTTCAAGAGATGGGAATACCAGACCACCTAACCTGCCTCTTGAGAAATCTGTATGCAGGTCAGGAAGCAACAGTTAGAACTGGACATGGAACAACAGACTGGTTCCAAGAAGGAAAAGGAGTACGTCAAGGCTGTATATTGTCACCCTGCTTATTTAACTTATATGCAGAATATATCATGAGCAACGCTGGGCTGGAGGAAGCACAAGCTGGAATCAAGATTGCTGGGAGAAATATCAATAACCTCAGATATGCAGATGAGGCCACCCTTATGGCAGAAAGCGAAGAACTAAAGAGCCTCTTGATGAAAGAGAAAGAGGAGAGTGAAAAAGCTGGCTTAATACTCAATATTTAAAAAACTAAGATCATGGCATCCAGTCCCATCACTTCATGGCAAATAGATGGGGAAACAATGGAAACAGTGACTGACTTTATTTTCTTGGGCTCCATAATCACTGCAGATGGTGACGGAAGCTGTGAAATTAAAACTGCCTGCTCCTTTGAAGAAAGGCTATGAGAAACTTGATGGCATATTAAAAAGCAGAGGCATTACTTTGCCAACAAAATTCTTTCTAGACAAAGCTACGTTTTTTCCAATAGTCATGTACGGATGTGAGAGCTGGACCACAAAGTGGGCTGAGTGCTAAGGAATTGATGCTTTGAACGGTGGTGTTGGAGAAGACTCTTGAGCGTCCCTTGGACTGCAAGGAGATCCAACCAGTCAATCTTAGGATTTTGCTTTAGAGGAAATCAACTCTGAATATTCATTAGAAGCCCTGATGCGCCAATCCTTTGGCCATCTGATGGGAAGAGTCGACTCACTGGAAAAGACCCTGATGCTGGGAAAGAGAAGGGGATGATAGAGGATGAGATGGCTGGATGGCATCACGGACTCAGAGGGCATGAGTTTAAGGAACTCTGGGATATGGTGAAGGACAGAGGAGCCTGGTGTGCTGCAGTCCATGGGTTTGAAAAATCGGACACTAGTTAGCTTGGATCAACAACAATACTCCACTGTGTATGTGTATGTACCACTACTTCTTTATCCATTCATCTATCAATGAACATTGAGGTTGCTTTCAAGTCCTGGTTATTGTAAATACTGCTGATGTGAACTTTGGGGTACATGTGTCTTTCGATGGGTTTAATTCTTAAGACAGAGAGCAGACATCTATCTTTGTCATAGGAGATGGTAACTCTAAGAGACTCACTTGTACCAATTGAAGATAATTTCCAATTGACTATTATTTTTTTGGTCATTCTGTACTCAGAAATGTTTAGGGGTACTCAAGGTTAAACTTCTGCAGGGTAATTTTTCAGGCAACGGGAATCTTATTGAAGAGGGAGTCTTGGAGAAATTCAAGGAGGAGACTAGACAAAGGGGAATTCCAGAAGAAAATGTCATGAATATCCTGGAAAATGGCAGTGGAATTCAACTTTTTTTCTGAATCTATCAATCAGGTGGTGTGTATGTGTTCTATTGGGAAACAAACAGATTCATGTAAACTTTCTTCCTTCATAAATAATCTTTTATATAATCCCTTACTTACAGAGAAACAAAGAAAAATAAAAACCAAAACCTTGGAAATACTGGCGAATGGGAGTAACCCATGGGTCTTTTACTCTTACCCTTTGTTCTTCTGCCAGATGACTGTCTTAACCAGTGGACAGGGAGAAAAAGCATTTCAGAAATCAGATCAGATCAGATCAGTCGCTCAGTCGTGTCCGACTCTTTGCGACCCCATGAATCACAGCACGCCAGGCCTCCCTGTCCATCACCAACTCCCGGAGTTCACTCAGACTCACGTCCATCGAGTCAGAAATAGCAAAGTGGATATGGTTTGTTATCAAGGCTGTTCCATCAAGTCAGTCAATAAGGATGTACTGTGATTTCCTTCGTGTCCAATTTTGCAGGTAACAATTTGTTTTTTTTTCCCAATAACTTATATCTTATTGATAGAGAACTGTGTCTATTACATTAGGTTACTTAGCCTCTCTTGAGCCCTAATAAATTTCAAATTGTTGCTTGATTAATCCTAAGCAGCTTTGGTGAGAGAGCCTTATCCTGCAGGAATCTTGCAGACCAGAGTCGTCAGAGAGAAGCAGGAATGGCCACAAGTTAGTGGAAACTAATTAGCGTTCCCGTCAGTCCTGACCTCGTGCGTGTCCACACACATCCCACCACTAGGAGAACCGGATTAAAAAAGGACTCACATTTTCTGCAAGACCAGTGTTTAATCTCACATAATTCTGATGGCCCTGTTCAATGCCTTCCGATAACACTGTCTGAAACATGCATTTGTTTTCATATTCCCTTTCAGAAGGAAATTTTCTTAAAGTGAGATCTTTAAAAGCAAAGAAGAGCAGCTTTCATGTGGATTTAATTCATAAAGCCCACAGAAAGACCATTCTCCTGGAATTAGGTGAAGAGCATAATTCAATCACGGGTCCTGTAAACCATCTTGAACATACAGCCTGAAGTGATTCCTCCTAGAGTGCATTCTAGATAAAGGATCCCACCATATGTATATCCTGGGGGAAGTTACACAGGGACCCCCACCTACAGCACACAGATATGGACTGTTGAGGTCCACCAGGATTTGGACATTGGACCACCTACCAGATCCTGTAGCCTGGACATCCTACTTCCTGACACTCACCCCTGTCAGCTGTCAACAGTTGACTCCACTAAATCTTTGTTTCTGTTTTATTCACCTATAGAAAGAGTCCCTGAGACCAGATACATCCTTGTTTCCATGGAATCAAGATCATCAACAGGAAGACGACCTTCGTGGGTCCTGATTAATATGATCCTTCCCCCTTCACACTCACACTCCCTTTCCTGTCATCTCTCCTGGTCACTAATCACGCCCTGCATGGGGTGTTTCATTTCTGAGGGTCTAAATAAATGAATTTAACATCTTCCCCGCACTTGTGTGTCTGTGCAAAAGTCATCTGATTTAAAACACTCAAATATCCACATTATCCAGGAAACTGTGCCTTTAATAGGATGGGTGTTCATCAGAGACATTCGTGAGAAGGATTAAGTGGAGATGCTCTAGAGGTGTCCAGGGGAAGAAGGAAAAAAAGGATCCTGTGACAGGGTTTTGAACCTTCTTACTGTAGTGGAAGGGGACAGCATGGTCAGGAAAGATGTCCCCAGAAAACATCTTATTCATTCCAGGGAAAGGAGCTTGTGTTCCAGTCACTGAGCTTCATAGAGAGAAAGCATCAGATGATAAGCCATGTCACTGAGGGGAAACACGTGTTCTGACTGCAGCACACTTCTGCAATTGAGCTGAAGGACGCACATGTCTTCATGATCGGAATAGAAGTTATCAAAGATGGAAGAGCAGCTGAGTCTCGATCAATGGGACTGTGAAGACACTGCAGGGTTTGCAGGAGCGAGATGACTAACAGCTCACTGTAGCATTTAAAGATGGTTGTCCAGTCTCATATGCTTCAAAAGCAGGTGGACGCTAATATTTCCAAGGACTGCCCCCTCCCACTGTCGTGGGCAAAGCATTGCTCAGCTCCGCATGGGGTTTGAGCCATTTGCTCAATGATCTAGCAAATGCTTGAGATATAGAACTTATTCCAAGGGCTGGGCCACAGCTCAGACATCTGGTCCTCGTCCTCAGAAAATAAAACCAGACGTAAGCCATATTTATCAGAATCAATGCTTTAGGTCCTTCATAGAGATGGCCTCCAAGTGGGCTACAGCTGGCCAATGTCAAAGGCATGGGTAGTGAAGGCTTTGGAGAGTTTATTTGGAAGTAATAGAGCTGTCAAGGGCAATATTTGAGTTATTTCTCCTGAATAATAGAAGGTATGCATTTGCAGTTCTGACTCTGGTCCTTGCAGTATGTCTGAAAGGTTAGCTTGGTTGGGTGGATAAATTCAGAGACAACAGAATCGTCGGGGGTGGGATGACCCCTCAAAGGGAAAGACAGGACCCAAATAAACAAGCTAGGCAATTGTGGAATGCTTCATGTATTTGCAATGACCATTATCAACAAGGAAAACAGGGTTGTCACCACAAATGCTACAGAAATGCAGGGAAACATAGAAGAAAACTAGAAATCAATTCTTCCACCTGAATTTACACTTTGGATGAAATGGACCCATTTCTTGAAAGTTCGTGACTGACGTTGATGCAAGATAAAACAGAAAAAAATTGCTTAGTCCTTTCTCTTAAGAAAGAAATTGGACCCGTCACCATCCAATGTTTCATTAAGAACTTGGAGGGTCAGAACATTTCACTGGAGACTCCTCTCAGATTTGCAAATAAGAGATAGGCCTCCTATCAAAATATAGAGAGATTCTTATTTCTGCTCTTGTTCAGATGCTAATATTTTTAGAGGATAATTCATATCTTGATTCATAGAGACTAATGTATTAATTTAACTTTGTACATCTTGCACTATGATATGGTGTAGCTTGTTATTGTTCCATTGATAAGTCATATTTGACTCTTGGCAGGTCTGTGGACTGTAGCCCGCCAGGCTCCTCTGTCCATGGGATTCTCCAGGCAAGACTACAGGAGTGGGGTACCATTTCCTTCTCCAGGGGATCTTTCCGGACGACAGACTGAACCCATGTCTCCTGCATTGGCAAGCAGATGCTTTACGACTGAGCCAGCAGGGAAGCCCTCTCTAATAGCTAGCAGATTGTCAATTTATTTCAAATACACCGATCTTACGAACAAGAAACCAGTGAATCATATTTATATGTGTCGATTATTTTAAAATTTCTATTAATGGAAATGCCCCATCAAAGAGAATCCATCTTTAGAATATGGACAGTTACACCCTAAAGGACCTTTCAAAACCCCCTTGTATATTCTGTTCCCTTTCTCAGATAGTCCTACCCACAGATAAAGATGTAATTCACTCTTGCAACTAATATCAGAGCTTTACTCAAAACCTTACTTTTTTGAAATTGTGTCTTCCATCAAAATGGATTGAAAACACACTCCTGGACTGTACCTTGCCATCATTGGACGTGAGTTCAAGCAAGCTCTGAAAGCTGGTGACGGACAGGGAAGCCTGGCGTGCTGCAGTCCATGGGGTCGCAGAGAGTGGGACATGACTGAGTGACTGAACTGAACTGAGAGCTTCATTGTAGAGCTTAGAGACATGGGATATATTTGTCAATTACTAGTTATCTGCCTTGCATTCTATCTCCTCTGTCTGGAAGACAATTCAATGGATCGTGAGTTCAGCCTGGTTCCGAAGGCTTCAGCTGTTATGTGGTGTGTGCTTTTGCTAAGTCACTTCAATCACGTCTGACTCTTTGCAACCCCAGGGACAGTAGCCCCCCAGGCTCCTCCGTCCGTGGGATTCTTCAGGCAAGAATACAGGAGTGCGTTGCCATGCCCTTCTCCAGGACATCTTCCCGACGCAGGGATTGGACCCATGTCTCCTGTGTCTCCCGCACTGGAGTCTTTTCCATGGAGCCACTTGGGAAGCCATATAAACACTCATGGAGCACAGCCCAGACACTGGGCATTAGGAACCCTTCCAAAGACACTCTTTTCTATAATGCATATATGGATAAAGGTTTCCTGTGTCTTTAGCCATGGGCTTCCCTGGTGGCTCAGATGGTAAAGAATTCACCTGCAATGCAGGAGACCCGGGTTTGACCCCTGAGCTGGGAAGACCCCCTAGAAGAGGGAATGGTAACCCACTCATGTATTCTTGCCTGGAGAATTCCATGGTGGGCTTCAGTTCAAGGGGTCACAAAGAGGCAGACATGTCTGAGCAAGTAACACACACACACACACACACACACACACATACACAGACACACACACACACAGACACACCCGCATACACAGTGGACTATAGTATCTGTTGGGTTGGCCAAAACGTTTGCTCAGACTTTTCCATAAGATGCTATATAAAAACCCAAACAAACTCTTTGGGTATCCCAATACCCTATACTATGCTACAGCAAAATAAAGGAGATTTGCAGTCCTTCTGACAACTGAGACTCGTCCCTCACTGAGTACACACACATAGTCTAGGGTTGGCCTGCAATTCACTGCGCTTCACAATGGATTCCAGATTGATATTAGCAGACACTCCCTAAATACTAGGCCATGGTGGGGGGTGTGGATAAAAACACCAATGCCTGTGTAATTGACAATAAACACTTTGGCCAAGGACTATGTCCAGAGACTGACAGACAGAAATACCCACAGGGGAAATTAATTGCCCATCATTTAGTAAAGCATGGAGAAGGAAATGGCAGCCCACTCCAGTACTCTTGCCTGGAAAATCCAATGGATCACGGAGCCTGGTAGGCTACAGTCAATGGGGTCGCAAAGAGTTGGACACGACTGAGCTATTTCAGTTTTTTAGTAAAGCAAACACAAATCCTAAAATGAAAACAAAGAACAAACAGGTCAACTGATAACCAGAAAGAACATAAAGCCTAAGGCAAACAGTGTTGAGACCCAGTGGTACCTTTTTCTCTAGAAGGTGCCCGGTCTCTGACATCTGAAGGAAACTTCATCCCGCCGGCATCTACCTGCAAGCCTAAAATCGTCCATGAGTATTAGGGAGGTCATGGAATATGTTGCTTTTGTCCTTTTCACATTTCTCATTCCCTCAACACCTGGAGAGCTTCAAGAGGTTCTCAGTGACAAGCGTGGGCTCAAACAAAGCTTCAAAGGGTGAGCATTTCTAGTAGGAAAACTTGGGGTCAAGTATACTTGGTACCGCCTCTACTCAAGGGCTACCCGGCTGACGCTAGTGGTAAAGAACCCACCTGCCAATGCCGGAAATATAAGAGATGCGGGTTCAATCCCTAGGTCAGGAAGATCCCCTGGAGGAGGCATGGCATTGTAGGAGATCATCCCAACACAGGGATTGAGCCCTGGTCTGCTGCATTGGAGGCAGTTTTTTTTTTTTCTTTTCCTTTTTTACTACTGAGTCACCTGGAAGTGCGTATCTGGATAAAAAGGTTAATGTACATTAGACTACCCTATATATTGAATTGACCAAAAAGCTTGTTCAGGCTTTTCCATCAGATGTTATATAAAAACCCAAATGAACTTTTTGGGTATCCCAGTACATACGAGAAGAAATGGCAACCCAGTCCAGTGTTCTTCCCTGGAGAATCCCATGGACAGAGGAGCCTGGAAGGCTACAGCCCATGGGATCGCAGGGAGTCAGCCACAGTGGAGCGACTAACACCTTATCACTGTATTCTCTATCGCTTTCCTGCGGGGATTTCCTTCTTTAAACAATCTCGCTTGTGTTACGGAACCACCTGCCGTGACTATCTCTCCATTTATCTTCAGGTATTTCAAGTACAGCTAGTCCCCGGGAGGTTGACTCCTGTTTCCTCCTAAACACACCCAAGGTGGCACACCCTGGGCATTGAGAACAACAGGGGCACGGTGCCCCATTCATTCACCAGCTCTAGCACTCGGGGTACGGCCAAGACCAAAATCCAGGACCGAAGAGGAAGTCACTCACTGGAGCATGAAGGTTGCTTATCAACAGAACAAAAGATGATAAAGTGGGAGGGAGAGGAGTTAGGGAGCGCAGGGCTGTGAGGCTGGAGCAAAGACCACGTCCTGTAGAAATCTACAGGTTCCTACAAGGACTGATGCTTCATTCTGGGTCAGAGCAGCAGGTTACCTCAGGTGATTTAGGACTTCTCAGCCTCCCCGTGATGCACACGAGTAGACAGTTCTCTGTGAGGTGCTGTCCTGGGCACTGTAGGCTGTTAGGCAGCCTGCTTCATCTTCATCTCTGACCGGATGAAATGTATCACCTCCCACCTCTTGCATTGTGATGCCCAGAAACATCATCACCTACACGACAAGGGTTTCTCCTGGGAGGCAGAGACATCTCTGGTTGAGAACAAATACTCTACACGTGGTGTTAGAAAATGGTTCCCAGATTTGGGGAAACACTAAAGCTGCTGGTCAAGGACAGAGAAATCTCCATGGGGAACCAGGAGAAACTTTGGGAAATGTCTTGAGAAGACTCTGCTGCTTAAAAGTGTGGCTTCCCTAGTGACTCAGATGGTAAAGCATCTGTCTGCAATGCAGGAGACCTGGGTTTGATCCCTGGGTTGGGAAGATCCCCTGGAGTAAGGAAATGGCAGCCCACTCCAGTATTCTTGCCTGGAAAATCCCATGGACTGCAGAGCCTGGTAGGCTACTGTCCATGGGGTCACAAAGAGTCGGACATGACTAAGCGACTTCATTTTCACTTTCTTTTTTTTTTAATTTATTTTTTAAATTTTATTTTATTTAACTTTACAATATTGTATTGGTTTTGCCATATATCAAAATGAATCCACCACAGGTATACATGTGTTCCCCATCCTGAACCCTCCTCCCTCCTCCCTCCCCATACCATCCCTCTGGGTCATCCCAGTGCACCAGCCCCAAGCATCCAGTATCATGTATAGAACCTGGACTGGCGACTCGTTTCACATATGATATTATACATATTTCAATGCCATTCTCCCAAATCATCCCACCCTCTTCCTCTCCCACAGAGTCCAAAAGACTGTTCTATACATCAGTGTCTCTTTTGCTGTCTCGTATACAGGGTTATTGTTACCATCTTTCTAAATTCCATATATACGCATTAGTATACTATATTGGTGTTTTTCTTTCTGGCTTACTTCACTCTGTACAATAGGCTCCAGTTTCATCCACCACATTAGAGCTGATTCAAATGTATTCTTTTTAATGGCTGAGTAATATTCCATTGTGTATATGTACCACAGCTTTCTTATCCTTTCATCTGCTGATGGACATCTAGTTGCTTCCATATCCTGGCTATTATAAACAGTGCTGCGATGAACATTGGGGTACATGTGTCTCTTTCAATTCTGGTTTCCTCAGTGTGTATGCCTAGCAGTGGGATGGCTGGATCATAAGGCAGTTCTATTTCCAGTTTTTTAAAGGAATCTCCACACTGTTCTCCATAGTGGCTGTATTAGTTTGCATTCCCACCAACAGTGTAAGAGCGTTCCCTTTTCTCCACACCCTTGCCAGCATTTATTGTTTGTAGACTTTTAGATTGCAGCCATTCTGACTGGCGTGAAATGGTACCTCATAGTGGTTTTGATTTGCATTTCTCTGATCATGAGTGATGTTGAGCATCTTTTCATGTGTTTGTTAGCCATCTGTATGTCTTCTTTGTAGAAATGTCTATTTAGTTCTTTGGCCCACACTAATAGATGGAGAAATATATCATGTTCATGGATTGGAAGAATCAATATAGTGAAAATGAGTATACTACCCAAAGCAATTTATAGATTCAATGCAATCCCTATCAAGCTACCAACGGTATTCTTCACAGAGCTAGAACAAATAATTTCACAATTGGTATGGAAATACAAAAAAACCTCGAATAGCCAAAGCTATCTTGAGAAAGAAGAATGGAACTGGAGGAATCAACCTGCCTGACTTCAGGCTCTACTACAAAGCCACAGTTATCAAGACAGTATGGTACTGGCACAAAGACAGAAATATAGATCAATGAAACAAAACAGAAAGCCCAGAGATAAATCCACACACATATGGACACGTAACTTTGACAAAGGAGGGAAGAATATACAATGGATTAAAGACAATCTCTTTAACAAGTGGTGCTGGGAAAACTGGTCAACCACTTGTAAAAGGATGAAACTAGAGCATTTTCTAACACCATACACAAAAATAAACTCAAAATGGATTAAAGATCTAAATGTAAGACCAGAAACTATAAAACTCCTAGAGGAGAACATAGGCAAAACACTCTCTGACATACATCACAGCAGGATCCTCTATGACCTACCTCCCAGAATACTGGAAATAAAAGCAAAAATAAACAAATGGGACCTAATTAAACTTAAAAGCTTCTGCACAACAAAGGAAACTATAAGCAAGGTGAAAAGACAGACTTCAGAATGGGAGATAATAATAGCAAATGAAGCACTTTCACTTTCATTTTGGAACCAGAAGCACTGCTATCTCCAGGGGCATGTGTTAGAAATGCAGGTTCTGGGCTCAACACTAAACATGCTCCATCAGAACCAGCACCACCAATAATCTTCTCTGAGGGTCAATGATCATGTTTCTATTGGAGAGGTGCTATGTAGAGAATGTCATCAAGGGTGAGAGTGCAAAAATGAGCCTGTGATTCATTCTTTCACCTGAGAGTTTATGGACACTGGAACCTTGGTTAGGGATCGCTGGGCAAGGCCATCTGCAGGTTCATGGCCATCCCTATCAAACTACCAATGGCAGTTTTTTTCAGAACAGGAATAACTAATTTTAAAATTTGTATGCAATCACCAAGACCCCCGCCCCCGAAAGCCAAAAGGTTCTTCAGAAAGAGGAATACAGCTTGAGGAAACATGCTTCTAGGCTTCAGACTAATTATAAAACTACAGTTAGCAAGACAGGATAGTAGTGACAAAACAACCACACACACACACACACAACCACACATACAACCACACACACACACCCACACACACACAACACACACACAGAACCACACACACACAGAACCACACACACAACCACACACACACAGAACCACACACACACACACACAACCACACACACACAGAACCACACACACACAGAACCACACACACAACCACACACACAACCACACATATAAGACAAAGGAACAGGACACAAAGCCCAGAAATAAATCCACACACTTGCAGTCAAATAATCTCCTACAAAGAAGACATGAGTATATGGTGGAGAAAAGAGAGTCTCTTCAATAAGCAAAAACAACACCCAGTTGTGGATGTGACTGGTGATAGAAGCAAGGTCCGATGCTGTATAGAGCAATATTGCATAGGAACCTGGAATGAGAGGTCCACAAATCAAGGTCAATTGGAAGTGGTCAAAAAGGAGATGATAAGAGTGAGCATCAGCATTCTAGGAATCAGTGAACTAAAATGGACTGGAACGGGTGAATTTAACTCAGATGACCATTATGTCAACTACTGTTGGCAAGAATCTCTTAGAAGAAATGGAGTAGCCCTCATAGTCAATGGAAGAGTCCAAAATGCAGTACTGGATGTAATCTCAAAAATGACAGAATGATCTCTATTTGTTTCCAAGGGAAACCATTCAGTATCACAGTAATCCAAGTCTATGCCCCAACCAGTAATGCTGAAGAAGCTGAAGTTGAATGGTTCTATGAACATCTACAAGACCTTCTAGAACTAACACCCGCAAAAGACGTCCTTTTCATTACAGGGGACTGGGATGCAAAAGTAGGAAGTCAAGAGCTACCTGGTGTAACAGGCAAGTTTGGCCTCGGAATACAAAATGAAGCATTGCAAAGGCTAACAGAATTTGCCAAGAGAACGCACTGGTCATAGCAAACACCCTCTTCGAACAACACAAGAGAAGACTCTACACATGGACGTCACCAAATGGTCAACACTGAAATCACATTGATTATATTCTTTGTAGCTGAAGTTGGAGAAGCTCTATACAGTCAGCAAAAATAAGACCAGGAGCTGACTCTGGCTCAGATCATGAACTCCTTATTGCCAAATTCAGACTGAAATTGAAGAAAGTAGAGAAAACCAGTAGACCATTCAGCTATGACCTAAATCAAATCCCTAACGATTATACAATGGAAGTGAGAAATAGATTTAAGGGACTTGATCTGATAGACAGAATGCCTGAAGAACTATGGTCAGAGGTTTGTGACATTGTATAGGAGACAGGGATCAAGACCATCCCCAAGAAAAAGAAATGCAAAAAAGCAAAATGGCTGTCTGAGGAGGCCTTCCAGATAGCTGTGAAAAGAAGAGAAGTAAAAGGCAAAGGAGAAAAAGAAAGATATTCCCATTTGAATGCAGAGTTCCAAAGAATAGCAAGGAGAGATAAGAAAGCCTTCCTCAAGGATCAATGCAAAGAAATAGAGGAAAATAACAGGATGGGAAAGACTGGAGATCTTGAATCTCTAGAGACGCTAGATCTCTGGAGTTATTGGAAAAGGCCCTGATGCTGGGAAAGATGGAAGGCGGGAGGAGAATGGGACGACAGAGGATGAGATGGTTGGATGGCATCACAGACTTGATGGACATGAGTTTGAGCAAGCTGCAGGAGTTGGTGATGGACAGGGAGACCTGGTGTGCTGCAGTACATGGATTCACAAAGAGTCAGACACCAATGAACGACTGAACTGACTGAGTGACTTCAATAAGTGGTGCTGAGAAAACTGCATGTAAAAGGATGAAATTAGAACACTCTCTAATACCATATACACAAATCAAGTCAAAATGGATTAAAGACTGAAATGTAATACCAAATACTGTGAAACTCTGAGAGGAAAACCAGTAGAACACTTTTGACAAAAATTGCAGGAATATGTTTTTGAATCTTAAAGGAAAGAAAGGAAAAATAAACAAATAAGACCTAATTGACCGTAAAAGCTTTTGCACAGGAAAAGAAACCATTGACAAAAGAAAAAAGACAACCTGTCAGAAATGAGAAAATATTTCCAAGTGATATCCCTGATAAAGGATGAAGTATGCAACATACATAAACAGCTCACACAATTCAACATAAAAAAAGACAACCCGATTTAAAAATGGGAAGAAAATCAGAGACATTTTCCAAAGCAGATATGTAGAGGGCAACAGGGACATGAATAGATGCTCAAAACTGCTAATTTTCAAGGAAATGCAAATCAAAACCATAGTGAGATCTCCCCTTACAGCTATAAGAATGGCTATTATGAAAAAGAGCACAAATAACAAATATTGAAGAGGGTGTGGAAAAAAGGGTGTGCTCCTACACTGTTGATGGGAATGCAAATTGGTGCAACCACTGAGCAAAACAGAATGGAGGATTCACTAAAAAACAGAGCTAAGGTATGATTCCACTGATTCCACTTCTGGGCCTATACTCAGATGAAAGTCTAATTTGAAAAGATACATGCACTGCCCCACCCCCGCCCCAATGTTCATAGCAGCCTTATACAATAGCCAGGACACAGAAACGACCCAAATATGCACCGAAAGATGAATGAGTAAAGAAGATGTGGTATGAATGCACAGTGGAACAGGACTCAGCCATAAAAAAGAACAAAATGATGCCATTGGCAGCAACGTAGATGGTCGTGTAGGGCACTATGATAAGTGAAATAAGTTAGAGAAAGACAAATCCTGCATGTCACCACTTACATGTGGAATCTATAGAATATAATAAACCAGTGACTATTACAAAAAAAGACTCACGGAGGAAGAACTAGTGGTCACCAATGAAGAGCGTAGAGGACTAGCAGGTATAAACTATTGGATCGAAGGGAGGCTCAAGAATCCCAGGGAAGGGGCAGCCTGGTGGGCTGCTGTCTATGGGGTCACCCAGAGTCGGACACGACTGAGGTGCCTTAGCAGCAGCAGCAGCAAGAATGTATTGTGCAACACAAGGAATATAGCCAGTATTTTCTAAGTATTAATCAATTTTAATCTTTGAAAACTGCATAAAATTAAAAAGAAAACTACCTAGGTTAAAAAAAATAAAATAAAACAGAATCCTTGAGGGGACAGGTTGTGTTCGGTGGACAAGGTCACAATCTTCCTTTCACTGTTTAGATCCAGTTGTGAAATCTAAGATGCAAAAAAAAAGAACACAGAGAACATTGAAAAACAAATCAGAAATTTATAGACTGGGAGAGACAGGCTTCATGGTGAAAGGTTGTTGCTGAACCGCGAAAGACACTTAGATTCTTGGCCTCTGGAGGAGAAGAATTCAATCCAGGGCCAGAGACGAGGCTTGATCACTCAGAGCTTTTGTGTAATAAACTTTTATTAAAGTATAAAAGAGATAGAGAAAGCTTCTGACACAGACATCAGAAGGGGGACAGAGAGTGCCCCCCTCCCCACTGCCAGTGTTAGCAAGGGATTTATATACTCTCCAATTAGTTATTACCATGAATCCAAAGAATGTCCAGAGATTGCAAAGATTTTACTAGAGCCACTTCCACGATCCACATTTCAAGATAACAGGATTAGCCAAAGGCCCTCAGGAAGGAGAAACTGTCCTCAAGCAGGATCCATTGTTGCTGTCTGATTCCTAGTAGAGTTTAAACTCAGTTGTATAATTGACTAAGACTAAGGAATGTAGACCAAAAAAAGTTTGTCCTTTCCTCTTCCTTGAGAATTCCAGAGCCCTCTCTCCTTGGGGACCCCTCGGACCTCTTATCAAGCTGCCTAGAAATGGATTCTCTCAAGAGTTAGAGAAAGCTGGCTAAATTTGAGGAGCAAAAGTCAGGAAGGATGCTTAGCACCATTCAGGGGTTTATAAGGGTAGTGTTTGTGCAGGAGGGTTCCATTTTTATTTCTCATTCTGTGACCGTCAGTTACTCAACGCTTATGAAAGACAGTTGGCGATAAAGATCCTATGACTTCCTTCAGTTACAAAATGGCAGGATTACCACCACCTGTCTGCAATCGTCTCTGAGATAACTGTGTTTTATCTCCCCTTGATTGGCAGTTAGAAAGGTCTTCCCTAAGAGGGCATGGTCCTGGGAAACACTCCCAGGGGAACATGTGTTGGTAAGACTGCAGAGGAAAACCCCGGGATGTTGGAGGTGCCTAAGGAGGCATGGAAGGCTGATGATGGGTGGATGAGGGGTGTTATCTGGGATCACATCCCTGCTGGAAATGACATACGTCATGGAGATGAGTGAGAAAATCTGGGTGAGTGTTACGAGGCATAACAAGTTTCTGTGATGACCTTTCATAGGATGACGTTAGATCAGAATGCATACAGAGGAATAGAAGAAAACCAACAGAAAGATGTATCTTGGGACCAAAATAAAAAAGAAAGGAGGGCCTTCCCTGGTGGTCTAGTAGGTAAGATTCTTTGCTCCCAACCCATATTGCTGGCTTGCATTGCTGGAACCTGATAGCAAACAAACACATAAATATTTTGTAAAAAGAACAGGATTTAAAGAAAGATAATGTGATTGAAATAGATGGGAAAAAGTGGATTTCCTCAGGCTCCAAAATCACTGCAGATGGTGACTGCAGCCATGAGATTAAAAGGTATTCAGTCCTTGGGAGAAAAGGTATGACCAACCTAGACAGCGTATTATAAAGCACAGACATTGCTGACAAAGGTCTGTAGAGTGAAAGCTAGGTTTTTTTTTTTCCAGTAGTCATGTATCCATGTGAGAGTTGGACCATAAAGTAGGTTGAGTGCTGAAGAATTGATGCTTTTGAACTGTGGTGTTGGAGAAGACTCTTGAGAGTCCCTTGGACTGCAAGGAGATCCAACCAGTTCATTGTAAAGGAAATCAGTCCTGGGTGTTCATTGGAAGGACTGATGTTAGAATTCAAGCTCCAATACTCTGGCCACCTGATTAGAAGAACTGACTCTTTGGAAAAGACCCTGATGCTGGGAAAGATTGGTGGCAGGAGGAGAAGGGGACAACAGAGGGTGAGATGGTTGGATGGCATTATGGACTCGATGGACAGTAGTTTGAGCAAGCTCCAGGAGATAGTGATGGACAGGGAGGCCTGGCGTGCTGCAGTCCTTGGGGTCCCAGGGAGTTGGACACGATTTGGCAGCTGAACAACAACAACATGTTTCTGAAGGAACACTGCTGGTCATTCTCAGAGAAAGTGGCAATATGAAGGCCTAAGTCGAAGACCCCGTTTTAGCCAAAGCCTCCTCAAAAGGCTGATGCCAAACACCAGTTCTGAGCTCTGAGGTGTCCCAGAAGCAAGCAACCCAGCGTCCATGCTCTCGGTGATTTTGCTCAGCTGGACTGGAAACCATAAAAGTACCGTTGTTCCTTCATTTCTGCAGTTGGAACTTGATGTACCGTTGGCGTGTTCATTTGATAAATCCCTATGAAAGAAAATGCCCATTAATGAAAATTGGAAGAAGAACAAAGAAGGCTCTTTCATTGTCCTTGAAGATAACAGAGGAGGGATTATCAGTGAAAGTTCAATGAGCTATCAAGTTGACCAGAAAGAGTTGGCAAGGGGGTGAAGGTTGCCATTTCCTTCTCTGATACATGAAAGGGAAAAGTGAAAGTGAAATCGCTCAGTCGTGCCCGACACTTAGCGACCCCGTGGACTGCAGCCCACCAGGCTCCTCTGTCCGTGGATTTTCTAGGCAAGAGTACTGGAGTGGGGTGCCATTGCCTTCTCCGGAAGGTAGGGGGGAGGGGGTTAATTCAAGCCAAACTGAGCATTACAAAGCGGGAAGCAGAATCCCAGAACATCTTGAGGACGGTGCTGCCTGTTGCAAGTTGAAGGCACGCTCCTATACATTTTTGAGAAAAAGGGATATTCACCAGAGTGACTCATGGATATGTTACATAAAGTTGACCAAGGAGGCATACTCCAGGTGTGCATGTAAAAGCAAGTCACTCGGACCCCACTGTGAGTGCATGCGTCTTCACTCAGTCATGTCCGACTCTTTTGTGACCCCTAAGGACTGTAGGTGTTGAAGACTCTTGCAAGGAGATCCAAGCAGTCCATTCTGAAGAGATCAGCCCTGGGATTTCTTTGGAAGGAATGATGCTAAAGCTGAAACTCCAGTACTTTGGCCACCTCATGTGAAGAGTTGACTCATTGGAAAAGAGTCTGAAGCTGGGAGGGATTGGGGGCAGGAGGAGAAGGGGATGACAGATGATGAGATGCCTGGATGGCATCATGGACTCGATGGACGTGAGTCTGAGTGGACTCTGGGAGCTGGTGATGGACAGGGAGGCCTGGCATGCTGTGATTCATGGGGTCGCAAAGAGTCAGACACAACTGAGTGACTGAACTGAACTGAACTGAACTGAAGGACTGTAGCCCGCCAGGCTCCTCTGTCCATGGGATTCTCCAGGCAAGAATACTAGAGTGGGTTGCCACTTCCCCTTCCAGGGTGTTGGATTATATGCTCAGTGGTGTCTAGCTCTTTTCGAGCCCATGGACTGTAGCCCACCAGGCTCCTGTGTCCATGGCGTTTTTCAGACAAGAATACTGGAGCAGGTTGGTTGCCATTTCCTACTCCAGGGGATCTTCCTGACCCAGAGATCGAGCCTGCATCTCTAGCACTGGCAGGCAAATTCATTATCACTGAGCCTCCTGGGAATGCCAGGACCCCCTCCTAGTCTTTAAGAAGGTATGTGGGCAGCATCAGGAGAAAGAAAAACATAATTGACTCCTGTGGTCAACGTCACCGTCCTGTGTCTGGAGGGTCTGCGGTTAATGTGTAGAGCAGACACAGTCTACATGTTAGGACAAAAGGCAACAGGTCTAAGGTAACACAGAAGAAAGAAGTTGATGTCTGGCTTTTTTTTCTTTCCTGCCCTGCTTTAAAATATGAATTTTATAGTTTATTGGGAGGAAACTTGTTTTTTTTTTTTTTTTTCCTTTTTTTTTCCTCTTTTCTTCCAAAATATTTAAAGTTAGAAGAACTAGTCTCACGCTTTCTTGCTTGCCTGGAGAAATCATTGAGGCAGTGAGCAAATGACATATTACAGAATGGGTGGGTAAGAGGGTTTTTGGGAAAGGGGGGTGATGACAACAAACTGCTGGCATGCTTTCTTCCCAGGAGGTTGCTGGGGGCGTCTGAATACACTGTCCTCCTTGTGAGGAGGGAGTGATCAACAGGCTTCGTCCTCTTCACCTGAGAGGAAGCCGAGAGTTGCCCAGGGGCTCTCAGTCCTCATTATAATCCTGTGAAATCCATCACATCTTTCGTTCTAGAAGAGAAGCTTAAACCCTGTTTTCTCAACGCCAAAAAAGCAGTTCAGGAGGTGTGGATATGTATCTTGGGTGGTTTCTCCCATTTTACATCTCAGGATGTCAAGGAAGGCAAAGATTCCTGACCTTCCAAGAGCCTGACTTTTCACCGAGTGTCAAGGCCAAATGTCCAGATGCAAAGTGTCTAATCTCATTATAAAAGTGACAGACTGCCAGGGAAGCTCAACTGCCAACCAGGATATCAGAAGTGCATGTCTACATCATCACCATCTCAGGAGGAGCGGCCATTGGTTCGTGGGCGTCTCACGCCAATAGCAGCAGGATAGGATGAAAAGTGGAAGCTGTTCACGTCCTCTCCAAACCACTGGGACGCTCACAGCCTTGGAAGAAGGACCACGTGGAGTCAACCGTGCAAGCCAACAAGATGAAGGTCCTGTTTTTGACTTTGGTCCTTGGTCTGGTCTGTTCTTGCGAGGGGAGTCCAGCTGAGCCACACCACTCAAAGGTACCCATAATGAGGGAGGTCTTGCTTGTGTGTGTCTATGCGTTTCTTTGGGGTTTCTGTTATGTGGATTCATATATGCTGTGTGAAGTTGCTCCAGTTGTGTCTGACTCTTTGTGACCCCATGGACTGTATAGCCCACCAGGCTCCTCTGTCCATGGGGTTCTCCAGGCAAGAATCCTGGAATGGATTGCCATTTCCTCCTCCCACGGGATCTTCCCGACCCAGGGATCAAGCTCAGCTCTCCCATATTGCAGGCAGATTCTTTACTGTCTGAGCCACCAGGAAAGCTCAATCTCTACTGTCTGTTAAATGTCTCTTAGGTATTTTCACCACAGTTGCAAAACAGGAAGGTGAACTGAAGGTGTTAGTCATTCAGTTGTGTCTGACTCTCTGCAACCCCATAGACTATCGCACCAGGCTCTTCTGTCCATGGGATTCTCCACTCAAGGATACTGCAGTGGGTTGCCATTTCCTCTTCCAGGGGATCTTCCTGACCCTGGTTTCGAACATATGTCTCCCACATTGCAGGTAGATTCTTTACCATCTGATCCACTAGGGAAGCCCATTTGATAGTATACTTACATGAATTCCAACCACATATACAGATATAGACACACACACACACACACACACATCATATCCCAGGAGATATACCTGTCTGTTTTCACTGATTTTTTAAAAACAATATCGTATTATCTTCCTTGTCTCTTAGCCATTTTCACTGCTCTTGTAAAACAGAGCAAAGTGAAGTGAAGGTTTTGGTTACTCAGTTGTATCTGACTCTTTGTGACTCCATAGACTGTATCCCACCAGGCTCCTCTTTCCATGGGATTCTCCAGGCAAAAACAGTGGAGTGGGTTACCATGTCTTCCTCCAAGGGATCTTCCTGACCCAGGGATGGAACCCAGGTCTCCCGCATTGTAGGCAGATTCTTTACCGCCTGAGCCAGCAGGGAAGACCAAATCAGAGGAGGTTGGGTCAAACAACTGTTGCACTGGAGTTCTGCATTTGACAAAGAGAGCTTTAAGCGGTCACAGAAATCCCTCAATTCCCTCTTCTTCCTTTGACTTGAGTCTTTACATAACTTTCTAAGCAGGGCTTCGCTCGATAAACTCGGGTAGCTTCTGCCCCAGTGAAAGTGTAGGGAAACTCCCGAAGGATGGGGTCCAACAGGATGAAAAGGGAGGGACTCACATTTCTAAGGGGAATTTTGCGTTTAGATTTCAGGAGACTGGAGAATTCATTACGCCGCCTCCAGCAACACAGAGAAGACCAGTGAGACAGGGCCATTGAATGTTTATCTTCACAACATCCAATTTAACGAGGAAGGGGACTCCGTTGTCTTCCACCACTTTCTCAAGTAAGTAAACATAACCCAGAAGGAAATCACCGGAAGCACTGAGCCTGAGGGATGGAGTGTCTCCCCCATCTGCAGGGAGCTCTCTGTTGAGAGCATGAGGCCCTGAGCTGGGGCGCTGAGCAGGGTCTCTGAGCTAGGGGGGCAGCTTCCCTGAGAGCCTCCAGGGAATGTCCTGGAATCTTTCATCACCACTGAGTGTACCAAAGCCTCAGTGCCCCAGGTACCACTCAGGGAATGTCCACTACACGGTAGATGGTTTACTGAGAGCGTGCAAACTCATGTACATATTTTGAGAAATAAAAACCTTACTAAATAAGGACCTGTATACCACAGGTGCCCCTAGTGGTAAAGAACCCGCGTGCCAATGCAGGAGACACAAGAGACGCGGGTTCGATCCCAGGCTGGGGAAGATCCCCTGGAGGAGGAAATGACAACCCACTGCAGTCCTGGAGAATCACATGGACAGAGGAGCCTGGTGGGCTGCAGTGTATGGGGTCAGAAAGAGTCAACCACAAATGAGCAACGAACATAGCAACACAGTAAAAAAAATTAATAAATAAATAGAAAAGGGAAAGAATGAAGAGGCTTATGCTTGGAGATAATGGTGTATCAGATCAGTTCAGTTCAGTCGCTCAGTCGTGTCCGACTCTTTGCCACCCCATGAATTGCAGCACGCCAGGCCTCCCTGTCCATCAGCAACTCCCAGAGTTCACTCAGACTCACGTCCATCGAGTTAGTGATGCCATCCAGCCGTCTCATCCTCTGTCGTCCCCTTCTCCTCCTGCCCCTAATCCTCCCAGCATCAGAGTCTTTTCCAATGAGTCAACTCTTCACATGAGGTGGCCAAAGTACTGGAGTTTCAGTTTTAGCATCATTCCTTCCAAAGAAATTCCAGGGCTGATCTCATTCAGAATGGACTGGTTGGATCTCCTTGCAGTCAAGGGACTCTCAAGAGTCTTCTCCAACACCACAGTTCAAAAGCATCAATTCTTAAGTATATATAATTCCTTATATATGAGTCATTATATGTCATAACATGTGAGCATGCTAAGTTGCTTCAGTCATGTCCAAGAATGTGTCTGCAATGTGAGAGACCTGGGTTCTGTCCCTGGGTTGGAAAGATCCCCTAGAGAAGGGATAGGCTACCCATTCCCATATTCTTGGGCTTCCCTGGTGGCTCTGTTCGTAAAGAATCCACCTACAATGCAGGAGACTTGGGTTTGATCCCTGGTTCGGGAAGATCCCCTGGAGAAGGGAAAGGCTACCCACTCCAGTATTCTTGCCTGGAGAATCCCATGGACTGTATAGTCCATGCGATCGCACAGAGTTGGACAGGACTGAACGACTTTCACTTTCATATTTGAATATCATTCCCTATGTCCAATATCATATGTATTTTGTATGTGGCCGAATGTGTTTGTATACACAGATGTCCTTTCATGTTAATTCCTCTTACACTGTTTTTTTTTTTTTTTAAATAATTTTTCATTTGTGTTTTGGCTGTGTGGGGTCTTCATTGCTATGTGTAGGCTTTCTCTAGTTCTGGTGAGCCTGGGGCTGGCCTCTCGTTGCGGTGCTCAGGCTTCTTGCTGGGATGGCTTCTTGGGTTGAGGACCAGCAGCTCTAGAGCACGGGCTCAGTACCTCTGCCACACAGGCTTAGTTGCCGCTCTACATGTGGGATCTTCCGGGGCCAGGGATTGAACCTGTTTTCCCTGTATAGGCACATGGATTCTCATCCACTGGACCACAGGGAAGTCCTCTTACTGTGCTTTTATACAGCAAGAGTTTGTTTTCGATCAAATTAAAGACTTTTTTTTTTCCCCTTTAATATCCTGCACTTTGGGGCGATTATGTCTTCTAAGAATGGGTTTCGCAGATGGCGCTAGTGGTAAAGAACCCGCCTGCCAGTGCAGGGGACATTAAGAGATTCAGGTTTGATCACTGGGTTGGGAAGATCCCCTGCAGAAGGGAAAGGCAACCCGCTCCAGTGTTCTTGCCTGGAGAATTCCACAGACAGAGGAGCCTGGTGGGCTACAGTCCATGGGGGTCACAAAGAGTCACCCATGACTGAAACGACTTCATATGCACATATGCAAACTCTAAGAGTACACGGTTAGGACTGGGAGAGCGCTGAGGTCTCTGTTGATAGCTGTGCCTCTCAGCTTGAAGAAAAGGATTAAAGCTCAGACTGGTTACGTTCCTTCTTCTTTCCTACAATTCTGGCTTTCTCCAGGCTTGTTTGTTTGTGAAGGTGACCTGTTTTGTATTGGCAGTGTATCCCTGGAATGACTGCTCAAACTTCATGCGTCCACATGACGGTCCTTGTCACTTGATAGTCACGTGACGTTACAAGTTTCGCTGGTGAACCTCACACTGTCTCAGTCAATAAAATGATTTGTGACACAGGGCATTGTGTGTGTGTGTGGGGGGATGGTGTTGGTTGGTGGAACAAAATCCTAATGAGATGTGAAATTGATCTGACTTCTATCAACCAACTGGAAGCTGTTCTGTGTTTAAGGGCCGACGGGGTATGCATAGAGTCATCTTTTACTGGAAGAAAGATCGGAGACAACGTTTACACGCTCGATAGTAAGTATGAGTGTTTCACGGGTAAACGTTTACTCAGGTTGAGGTCTCGGTCTTAACTTCCTCAAGAACTGCAGACACCAGGCACTGGTCCCCGAATCTCCCCAGGAATGCATTTTGTTATGAACACAGAGTCCAAGCCCAGACCTTAGATGGCTCTTCCCAAAGATGGGTGGCCAGAGGACACGGAAAATCTGACTTAAGTTGTTCCAATGTGACCCAAGACTCGTGGACCCAGAGCAGGTTGGGGCAAGGAGCACGCACTTGTCGGGGGCTAGGAGCCTGAATTGCAGTGGCTATTTTTTCCTTTCTTCTCAAGCTAATGTTTTTCTAATGATTGTCAGTGTTTTCACACACTGAGCAATTGTGTTGGCATGTTTTGGGAACACAGTCGGGCACTTTTACCTCCTTTGTCACTGAGTGATTGCAGGATCCTATGTGACGGGGGCCAGGAGAGACAGGATGGACTATCGGGTATAGAAATGACACGCAGTAGGTCGGGGCTGCATCTCGTCCAGACACACGGGGCAGAGTGGACGGGCAGAGAGGATGGGTGTCCCTCCAGGTGGGGACGGAACTCACTGCTAGGTAAACGATCTTCACAGCAACAAGCGTGGCAATGAGCTCTGTTGTAACCCAGCGTGAGGGGCAGAGGAAACGCAGTCATTAATATAAAATGTTCAGTAGGCTGCCACGCACAGGGTCAGCACGCAAAAACAGGAATTTTTTTTATTCTTTTAATTAAATGTTTTAAAAAATTTGTGATTAAAATATTGTTTATTCATCGCTTCTTTAAAACACATCTCTATGAAACATCTCCGTTTGTCCCCGATTTAATCTCTTAAATTTATTTCTAATTGGAGGATGGTTGTTTTACGGTGTTGGGGTGGCGTCTGCAGTACAATGTGAATCCGTTGAATGTGTACAAATACGTCCTCCCCCTATGGCCTTCCACCCTTCATCCCACCCCTCTCGTCATCACGGAGCACTGAGCTGAGCTCCCCTATAGAGCAGCTTCCAAATCAGCTATATGCCCATGGATATCCCCTCCCTGCATAGCCTCCATGTCTCCCCATCTCACCCTTCCAGGTCGTCACCCAAACGCCGAGCTGAGCACCCTGTGCTACACAGGACCTTCCCACTCTCTATCCATTTTACAACTTGCTTGTATACATACGGCAGGGTTACTCTCTGAAATGCTTTGTTGCTTTTGGTCTTAAACAGGAATCAATTCCATGTCTGAGATAACAGAAATACAAAGAATTTTTTTTTTTGGACCTGGGACCTGATAAAGCGCTCACGTTGTTTAAAAAAGTGTTCATTAGAACTCATGTTCTAGAAAAGCCCTTTAGGAACACGGCAAGGTGTGACTGGTCAACTGCATGAGACGGTGGGACTAAGGGGAAGTCTTGGCTTCTCTCCTTACTGCCGTAGCAACTGCAGCACTCGACACGGGGCTGAGACAGAGATTGACAGGCAGTTGTGCTTGCCCATAGGATAAATACAGAAGGCATTGCTGCCAACAGACTGTGATAAAGCTGTGGTCTACTAATATAATAAATTATGCAAGGTGGGGCTAACTGCATATTTTCGCTCTCTAATAAAGATGCGGTGCCAATCGAATCCACTTTATTCTGGTGTCTGACGATGGTCTGATCATAAGTATTGAAAACGTGGATGAAGCAGGCAAACAGAACCAGACACATCGGGCTCGTGGGTATGTATTACCAACTGTCGACATTCCCATAGCCGTGTAACAGCAGCATTGCCGTATTTTTCATCCGTAATTCGTCTCGTGCTTTCATTATTCATTTCCAAGGGCTAGGTCTTTCTGTTCATCGACCTAAGAGCCCCGGAAAGTAATCTACCACAGAGACAGAGGTGAAGAAAGTAGATGGAAGTGATGGAAAGTATCAGCAGATGATTCAGAATTATTCTCACCTGTTAAAACTTAAAAATAAAAGTACTGAGTTTTTTTTTGAAGGCACAGTTACAATGAATGTGGAAGTCAGTCTGCCATGTCTGACTCTTTGCGACCTCATGGACTGTGGCCCACCAGGCTCCTCTGTCCATGGGATTCTCCAGGCAAGAATACTGGGGTGGGTTGCCATGCCTTCCTCCAGGGGATCTTTCCCAACTCAGGGATTGAACCCAGGTCTCTTGACTGGCGGTCAGATTCTTTACTGTATGTCAAAGTTGTCCTCACTTCCTTTCATTTTTATGCCACTTTTCCAAAGTGTTCCAAGCCTTGAAACAGAAACTTTAAAAATACATCTTTGTCCTGTTCATTCATCCAGTGCGTTGTTCTTATGAACATTGACATCACCCCCAAATAACCACGTCCAAACACCGAGAGGTGTGTGTACCGTGGGGACTTCTTATTGTTCAGTTGTTCAGTGGTTAAGTCGTGTCTGACTCTTTGCAAACCCCATGGACTGCAGCATAGCAGGCCTCCCTGGGGACGTCAGGTCTCCCTTTCAGGAAAGGTTCTGCGTAGAACCACGGGTTGAATAAAGAGTAGATTGTCTCCCATTATCACGTGTGACATGGTGAGCGTGTGTCTATCAGGGGAGAACTCTGCTCTTTATCTGGGCCCCGGAACGAGACATGAGCACAGATGCTAGGAAGTCAGTCAAGGAGAAACCGGTTCCATAGTGTGATGCAAGGAGGCCCACATTCATGGAGTTCTTTGAGGTTCTGCTGCTGATGCTGGGGGCGGGGCTGGTTACGCACTTGCCTGGGGATTAGTTCTTTAAGATGGACAGCAGATATCTGAGTCGTGGGAGATGGTACCTGTTTGAGGCTCTCTCCCGTTATTCCAAGGGAAACCCGGTCAGCGCATTCCGTTCTTCTCGTTGTGTCTTCAGGAATGGGTAGGGGTTCTCACGGGTCAATTTCTGCTCTCCCGAATTGTGATTTCCAGGCAAAGAGGCTGATGCTGACGATCATGATCTGGAGCGGTTCAAGGAGGAGGTTAGAAAGCTGGGGATTCCAGAGGAAAATATTGTGGATTTCACCAAGGTTGGTAAGTGGAACTATACTTTTTTTCCCCCTGAATCTTTCACTGCGTGAGTACATACACTACCAGGAAAAAAATCAGTTTGCTTGTAATTTGTTCTCTCTCAAGTAATCTTTTATATAATCCATTACTTAAGAAACATTAAAATTACTGGAATGGGTAGTATTCGGTGGGTCTCTTATTCCTGCCCATTTGATCTCCCCCCAGACGACTGTCAGACCCAGTGAAGAAAACAAAAGTGGTGTCAACTCCATGTAATTGTAAGTAAACACACTCTGTTATGAACGCTGTTCAATCAACGAAATCAATAAAGACAGGCTGTGCTTTGATATGTGTCAAAATTCACAAGTAACCATGTTTTGCCCCAAGGACTTGCATTCTATCCCCGGAGAACTTTTTTTTTTTTTCTTCTGTTACATTAGGCTACTTTGCATTTCTTGAGCCCTATTAAATTTCAGACTGGTTGGTTGATGAATGCCGAGCACCTTTAGTGAGAAAACCTTAACTCTGAAGAAATGTGGACAGCCAGAGTCATCAGAGACAAGCAGGAAAGGCTGCAAGCTGGTGGAAACTAAATCGTGATCCCGTCAGTCCTGATCTCAAGGTTGGCCACGCGCTTCCCTCCCTCAAGGAGAACGGAGATTAAAGAGAGGTCCCATTTTATGCAAGGCTGGGGTTTAATCTCTCATGATTCGGGCAGAACCAGTAAAGATCTTCCAACCACACTGTCTGAAACACACATTTGAATTAACTTTCCCGTTCAGAAGGCGATTTTCTTCAAGTGAGATACTTAAACTGTCTCAACTAAGACAGCCTCCGAAAATGACACCCGTCTAGGCTAATGTGTGGCTTTCATTTTTCTGCTGAAGCAAAATGGAAGGAAAGAAAGGAAATTAAAAAAAAAAAAGTAACTTCCAGGTGAATATGATAAGAAAGAAGTGGTACATAGGCACAATGGAATATTACTCAGCCATTAAAAAGCACGAAACGATGCCATTTGCAGCAGGATGGGTGCAACGGAGGTTATCATACCAGGTGAAGAAAGTCAGAAAGAGGAAGACAAATATCGTGATGTCACTTATATATGGCAAGAGAAGGATTGGGAGTTTGGCGTTAGCAGATGCAAAGTGTTATATACAGGATGGATAGACGAAAAATTCTCCCTGTATAGCACAGGGAAATATATGCAAGAACTGAAAAATCAACATGCGAAAAGAATCTGAAAAACCATAGATATATGTATGTAAAAACTAATCATGTTGCTGTACCCCTGCCTGAAACTAACACATCGATACTCAACTATCCTCCAATGTAAAACAAAATTTAAGAATCAATTCTTGAAGCCCCCAAAGACAAAGCTTGTGGAAATATAGGGGTTTACTCCAATCTCAGAGTCTGTAAGCCATCTGTAGAGGAACCATTTTCATGAACAAGCAGCCTGTGTTCATGGCTCCTACAATGCATCCTGCAGATAAAGGATCCCACCATACATACATCCGGGGGAAAACTCCACACAGATCCTCACCTACATCACAAGATGGGGAGTAGTGAGGTCCACCAGCATTCTAACGTTGGATCAGCTACCAGCTCCCTGTTCCCTGGACAGCCTCCTGCCCAAGGCTCCCCCTTTCAGGCATCACCCAGTTGACTCTCCTAAACCTCTGGTTCTCTTTTATTCACCTACAGAGTCTGTGAGACCAGACACATCGTCTTCCCCATGGAATCAAGATCTTCATATTTGAATATCATTCCCTATGTCCAATATCATATGTATTTTGTATGTGGCCGAATGTGTTTGTATACACAGATGTCCTTTCATGTTAATTCCTCTTACACTGTTTTTTTTTTTTAAATAATTTTTCATTTGTGTTTTGGCTGTGTGGGTCTTCATTGCTATGTGTAGGCTTTCTCTAGTTCTGGTGAGCCTGGGGCTGGCCTCTCGTTGCGGTGCTCAGGCTTCTTGCTGGGATGGCTTCTTGGGTTGAGGACCAGCAGCTCTAGAGCACGGGCTCAGTACCTCTGCCACACAGGCTTAGTTGCCGCTCTACATGTGGGATCTTCCGGGGCCAGGGATTGAACCTGTTTTCCCTGTATAGGCACATGGATTCTCATCCACTGGACCACAGGGAAGTCCTCTTACTGTGCTTTTATACAGCAAGAGTTTGTTTTCGATCAAATTAAAGACTTTTTTTTTTCCCCTTTAATATCCTGCACTTTGGGGCGATTATGTCTTCTAAGAATGGGTTTCGCAGATGGCGCTAGTGGATAAAGAACCCGCCTGCCAGTGCAGGGGACATTAAGAGATTCAGGTTTGATCACTGGGTTGGGAAGATCCCCTGCAGAAGGGAAAGGCAACCCGCTCCAGTGTTTCTTGCCTGGAGAATTCCACAGACAGAGGAGCCTGGTGGGCTACAGTCCATGGGGGTCACAAAGAGTCACCCATGACTGAAACGACTTCATATGCACATATGCAAACTCTAAGAGTACACGGTTAGGACTGGGAGAGGCCTGAGGTCTCTGTTGATAGCTGTGCCTCTCAGCTTGAAGAAAAGGATTAAAGCTCAGACTGGTTACGTTCCTTCTTCTTTCCTACAATCTGGCTTTCTCCAGGCTTGTTTGTTTGTGAAGGTGACCTGTTTTGTATTGGCAGTGTATCCCTGGAATGACTGCTCAAACTTCATGCGTCCACATGACGGTCCTTGTCACTTGATAGTCACGTGACGTTACAAGTTTCGCTGGTGAACCTCACACTGTCTCAGTCAATAAAATAATTTGTGACACAGGGCATTGTGTGTGTGTGTGGGGGGGATGGTGTTGGTTGGTGGAACAAAATCCTAATGAGATGTGAAATTGATCTGACTTCTATCAACCAACTGGAAGCTGTTCTGTGTTTAAGGCGCGACGGGGTATGCATAGAGTCATCTTTTACTGGAAGAAAGATCGGAGACAACGTTTACACGCTCGATAGTAAGTATGAGTGTTTCACGGGTAAACGTTTACTCAGGTTGAGGTCTCGGTCTTAACTTCCTCAAGAACTGCAGACACCAGGCACTGGTCCCGAATCTCCCCAGGAATGCATTTTGTTATGAACACAGAGTCCAAGCCCAGACCTTAGATGGCTCTTCCCAAAGATGGGTGGCCAGAGGACACGGAAAATCTGACTTAAGTTGTTCCAATGTGACCCAAGACTCGTGGACCCAGAGCAGGTTGGGGCAAGGAGCACGCACTTGTCGGGGGCTAGGAGCCTGAATTGCAGTGGCTATTTTTTCCTTTCTTCTCAAGCTAATGTTTTTCTAATGATTGTCAGTGTTTTCACACACTGAGCAATTGTGTTGGCATGTTTTGGGAACACAGTCGGGCACTTTTACCTCCTTTGTCACTGAGTGATTGCAGGATCCTATGTGACGGGGCCCAGGAGAGACAGGATGGACTATCGGGTATAGAAATGACACCAGTAGGTCGGGGCTGCATCTCGTCCAGACACACGGGGCAGAGTGGACGGGCAGAGAGGATGGGTGTCCCTCCAGGTGGGGACGGAACTCACTGCTAGGTAAACGATCTTCACAGCAACAACGGTGGCAATGAGCTCTGTTGTAACCCAGCGTGAGGGGCAGAGGAAACGCAGTCATTAATATAAAATGTTCAGTAGGCTGCCACGCACAGGGTCAGCACGCAAAAAAGGAATTTTTTTTATTCTTTTAATTAAATGTTTTAAAAAATTTGTGATTAAAATATTGTTTATTCATCGCTTCTTTAAAACACATCTCTATGAAACATCTCCGTTTGTCCCCGATTTAATCTTTAAATTTATTTCTAATTGGAGGATGGTTGTTTTACGGTGTTGGGGTGGCGTCTGCAGTACAATGTGAATCCGTTGAATGTGTACAATACGTCCTCCCCCTATGGCCTTCCACCCTTCCATCCCACCCCTCTCGGTCATCACGGAGCACTGAGCTGAGCTCCCTATAGAGCAGCTTCCAAATCAGCTATATGCCCATGGATATCCCCTCCCTGCATAGCCTCCATGTCTCCCCATCTCACCCTTCCAGGTCGTCACCCAAACGCCGAGCTGAGCACCCTGTGCTACACAGGACCTTCCCACTCTCTATCCATTTTACAACTTGCTTGTATACATACGGCAGGGTTACTCTCTGAAATGCTTTGTTGCTTTTGGTCTTAAACAGGAATCAATTCCATGTCTGAGATAACAGAAATACAAAGAATTTTTTTTTTTTGGACCTGGGACCTGATAAAGCGCTCACGTTGTTTAAAAAGTGTTCATTAGAACTCATGTTCTAGAAAAGCCCTTTAGGAACACGGCAAGGTGTGACTGGTCAACTGCATGAGACGGTGGGACTAAGGGGAAGTCTTGGCTTCTCTCCTTACTGCCGTAGCAACTGCAGCACTCGACACGGGGCTGAGACAGAGATTGACAGGCAGTTGTGCTTGCCCATAGGATAAATACAGAAGGCATTGCTGCCAACAGACTGTGATAAAGCTGTGGTCTACTAATATAAATAAATTATGCAAGGTGGGGCTAACTGCATATTTTCGCTCTCTAATAAAGATGCGGGTGCCAATCGAATCCACTTTATTCTGGTGTCTGACGATGGTCTGATCATAAGTATTGAAAACGTGGATGAAGCAGGCAACAGAACCAGACACATCGGGCTCGTGGTATGTATTACCAACTGTCGACATTCCCATAGCCGTGTAACAGCAGCATTGCCGTATTTTCATCCGTAATTCGTCTCGTGCTTTCATTATTCATTTCCAAGGGCTAGGTCTTTCTGTTCATCGACCTAGAGCCCCGGAAAGTAATCTACACAAGAGACAGAGGTGAAGAAAGTAGATGGAAGTGATGGAAAGTATCAGCAGATGATCAGAATTATTCTCACTGTTAAAACTTAAAAATAAAAGTACTGAGTTTTTTTTGAAGGCACAGTTACAATGAATGTGGAAGTCAGTCTGCCATGTCTGACTCTTGCGACCTCATGGACTGTGGCCCACCAGGCTCCTCTGTCCATGGATTCTCCAGGCAAGAATACTGGGGTGGGTTGCCATGCCTTCCTCCAGGGGATCTTCCCAACTCAGGGATTGAACCCAGGTCTCTTGGACTGGCGGTCAGATTCTTTACTGTATTCAAAGTTGTCCTCACTTCCTTCATTTTATGCACTTTTCCAAAGTGTTCCAAGCCTCGAAACAGAAACTTTATTCTTGGCCTTGCCTTGTGGCTCAGCTGGTTAAGAATCCTCCTGCAATGCAGGTGACCTGGGTTTGATCCCTGGGTTGGGAAGATCCCCTAGACAAGGGAAAGGCTACCCACTCCAGTATTCTGGCCTGGAGAATTCCATGGACTGTATAGTCCATGGGGTCGCAAAGAGTCGGACACGACTGAGTGACTTTCACTACTTCTACTCTGTTAGAAGAAAGATATGGAAAAATTTCATTTTTATTATTTTTCTCCCTTTAGGAAAATGTACAAATATTCAAAAGTGTATAATGTTTCTTTAAACAACCATGACTCCACACCTTAGAAAGCATATTCTGAGAGGGAGCCTATCCTACCAGGAAGAAGGGCCACCAGCAAATTCGGTGTTCAACACACACAAAAACAAACGATAAAATTGGAGATGGGTGGAGGAACATAGTAATTAAATAAACCTCAAAATATTGGAATATTTTTTTTACCAAAAATGAGGAATTACCCATTAAGAAACAAATGCAAACAAGCTGCCAAGAAATTAGCTTACATTGTCTCCAGAATTTCAGAACCTCCCTCCTACAGAGACATTTATTGTATTTGAAGACAGTTTGTGATGAATACAAAACCTTCTGACATGGCATACACATGACTGAGAAAAATATGTGTATATTTTATTTTACATTAACTTTAAGCACATGGAAAGTTAAAGTGAAACTTGTTCAGTCATGCCCAACTCTTTGCAACCCCATGAACTGTAGCCTTCCAGGCTCCTCTGTCCATGGGGATTCTCCAGGCAAGAATACTGGAGTAGCCGTTCCCTTTACCATGGGATCTTCCCAGAGGGATCGAACCTGAGTCTCCTGTGTCTCCTGCATTGCAGGAGGATTCTTTACCATGTGAGCCACCAGGGAAGCCCTTAAGAAGATGGAGGAGAATGTAAAAAACTTTGTAAAATGATGTAAAAATAAGTTTCATTATTTTACATAAGAATTGCTTTTATGTCATATAACAGCAAGGAGACCTGAAAAGGCTAAGAACAGAAAAATAAACATCACCATGTTCTCAACTTCCACACTTTGCCTGACGCACCACTGGAAGATACTGGTAAGTGTGATGGTTAGTGACAGGACGAGACCAACATGCCCAGCATCCAAAGCTAAATGAGGAAGAAGAAGAAGAAAGTCAGTCTACTTCTCAACCCCTCACAGGTCCTTCTGTCACTCTACAAAGAAGACTCCTTTATTTTTATGATTTTCATTGGAGTATAGTTGATTTACAAAGTTGTGTTAGTTTCAGGTGTACAGTAAAGTGAATTAGCCAGACATATATGTAATCTGCTCTTTTAAAATTATTTTTCCACATACATCATTACAGAGTATTAAATAGAGTTCCCTGTGCTATACAGTAGGTCTTTTTTAGTTAGCTATTTTATAAATAGTAGCGAGAAGACTCCTTTATAATATTTAAATCATTTGTATGTAATGATAGTATTACTCATAATATTACTTCTGTTGTATGAGACAATAATAGTTTAAAAAAAAAAAAAAAAACAAAAACACTATGAGGGACTTTCCTGGTGGTCCAATAGCTAAGACTCCGAGCTCCCAATGCAGGGGGTCCAGGTTCGATCCCTGGTCAGGGAACTAGATGGACTACATATGCCACAACTAAGAGTTCACATGCTGCAACTAAAGTCCTGCCTATTACAACTAAGACTGAAGATCCTGCATGCCCCAACTAAGACCCAGTACAGCCAAATAAATAAGTAATTTTTAAAAAATATTATGAATTTAGAAAGAACTAACAAAGTTGTTAGATTACAGAGGATGAAATAGTTGGATGGCATCACCAACTCAATGGACATGAGTTTGAGAAAACTCAGGGAGTTTGGCAATGGACAGGGAGGCCCGGCGTGCTGCAGTCCATGGGGTCACAAAGAGTCAGACACGACTGAGCAATTGAACTGAACAAAGTTGTTCAGTCACTAGTCATGTCTGATTCTGTGTCTCCATGGACTGCAGCACACCAGGCTTCCTGTCCTTCATTATCTCCTGGAGTTTGCTCAAACTCATGTCCATCGAGTTGGTGATGCCATCCAACCATCTCATCCTCTGCCACTCCTTCTTCTCCTGCCTTCAATCTTTCCCAGTATCAGGGTCTTCTCTAATGAGTCAGTGCTTCTCATCTGGGGGTCAAAGTATCAGAGCTTCAGCTTCAGCATCAGTCCTCTGGTGAATATTCAGGTTGATTTCCTTTAGGATTGACTGGTTTGATCTCCTTACAGTCCAAGGACTCTCATGAGTCTTCTCCAAAACCACAACTTGAAAGCATCAATTTTTTTGGCCCTCAGCTTTTTTAATGGCCCAACTCTACATCTGTTGACAACTCTTACATGACTACTGGAAAAAATATACCTTCACTATGTGGATCTTTGTTCTCAAAGTGACATCTCTGCTTTGTAATATTCTGTCTAGATTTGTCATAGCTTTCCTTCAAGAAGCAAACATCTTTTCATTCATGGCTGCAGTCACAGTTTGAAGAGATTTTTGGAATCCAAGAAAATAAATATGTCACTGTTTTTAATTTTTCCCCAGATGGGACCGGATATCATGATCTTAGTTTTTGAATGCTGAGTTTTAAGGCCAGCTTTTTCACTCTGCTCTGTTACTTTCATCAAGAGGCTCCTCACTTTCTGTCATTAGAGTGATATCATCTGCATATCTGTGGTTATTGATATTTCTCCCAGAAATCTTGATTCCAGCTTGTGCTTCATCCAGCCCAGCATTTGCATCATGTATTCTGCATATAAGTTAAATAAACATAGTGACATATACAGCCTTGTCATTCTCCTTCTCCAGTTTTGAAGCAGTCCATTGTTCCTCATCCAGTTTCTAACTGTTTCTTCTTGACTTTCATACAGGTTTTCTCAGGGAGACATATAAGATGGTCTGGTATTCCTATCTCTTTCAGAATTTTTCACAGTTTGTTGGGATCTACACAGTCAAAGCCTTTCACATAGTCAATGAAGCCGATGTTTTTCTGGAATTCCCTTGCTTTCTCTATGATCCAGTGAATACTGGCAATTTGATCTCTGGTTCCTCTGCCTTTCGTAAATCCAGCATGTATAGCTGGAAGTTCCAGATTCATGTACTGCTGAAGTCTTGTTTGAGGGATTTTAATATAACCTTGAGTTCAGTTCAGTTCAGTCACTCAGTCGTGTCCAACCCTTTGCGACCCCATGAATCGCAGCACGCTAGGCCTCCCTGTTCCATACCAACTCCTGGAGTTCACTCAGACTCATGTCCACTGAGTCAGTGATAACCTTACTAGCATGCAAAATGAGTGGCAATTGTATGATAGTTTGAACATTCTCTGGAATTGCCTTTCTTTGGGATTGGAATGTAAACTGACCTTTTTCCAATCCTGTGGCCACTGTTGAATTTTCCAAATTTGGTGGTATTTAAGTGCCGCACTTCAACAGAATCATCTTTTAGGAGTTTTAAATTGCTCAGCTGGAATTCCATACCTTCACTATCTTTGTTTGTAGTAATGCTTTGAAGTTAAGGTCCACTTGACTTCACATTCCAGGATGTCTGGCTTAGGTGAGTGACCACATCATCATGGTTATCCAGGTCATTAAGATATTTTCTGTACAGTTCTTCTGATGTATTTATGCAATCTCTTCCTAATCTCTTCTGCTTCTCTTAGATCCTTACCATTTTCAATTATTTATTCATATTAATCCCACCTGGATTGAGATACACTTGACAGAATAATATAGGTGAGGATGTCATTGCTTCAGATTTTTATCCTTATGCTTCAATTATCATTATGTAATTTCACTTCTATGTCCAGTGTAGCTGCAATTGAAATCACAAAAACAAGGCAATGGGTTTTGCAACACAAGGCAATGCTTTTAAATCTAAAAAATTACTCTCATTTTTGCATTAAAGACTATGATTCAGGGTTCTTGCTATGGAATAGAGAGGGATGGTGAATTCATGACAACACATTCCAACAACTCCTCATCTGTGACCCACACAGCAGTGAGGATGTTGTTTTTGCTACAGAGACTCTTTCTAACACCATTACACTGGACCCCTACAACCAAGAGATCCAAGGAGCCCTAAAGCTAAAACCTATAACCTAAACTGTCAGTTCAGTTCAGTTGCTCAGTCCTGTCTGACTCTTTGTGACCCCATGAATTGCAGCATGCTAGGCCTCTCTGTCCATGACGAACTCCTGGAGTTCACTCAAACTCATGCCATCGAGTCCGTGATGCCATCCAGCCATCTCCTCCTCTGTCGTCCCCTTCTCCTCCTGCCTCCAATCCCTCCCAGCATCAGAGTCTTTTCCAATGAGTCAACTCTTCACATGAGGTGGCCAAAAGTACTGGAGTTTCAGCTTTAGCATCACTCCTTCCAAAGAACACCCAGGGCTGATCTCCTTTAGAATGGACTGGTTGGATCTCCTTGCAGTCCAAGGGCTCCTCAAGAGTCTTCCCCAACACCACAGTTCAAACATATCAATTCTTCAGCACTCAGCTTTCTTCACAGTCCAACTTTCACATCCATACATGACCAAAGGAAAAACCATAGCCTTGACTAGCAGACCTTTGTTGGCAAAGTAATGTCTCTGCTTTTCAATATGCTATCTAGGTTGGTCATAACTTTCCTTCCAAGGATTAAGCGTCTTTTAATTTCATGTCTGCAATCACCATCTGCAGTGATTTTGGACCCCCCAAAAATAAAGTCTGACACTGTTTCCACTGTTCCCCCATCTATTTCCCATGAAGTGATGGGACCAGATGCCATGATCTTTGTTTTCTGAATGGTTGAGCTTTAAAGTCAACTTTTTCACTCTCCACTTTCACTTTCAGCAAGAGGTTTTTAGTTCCTCTCCACCTTTCTGCCATAAGGGTGGGGTCATCTGCATATCTGAGGTATTGATATTTCTCCTGGCAATCTTGATTCCAGCTTCTGCTTCTTCCAGCCCAGCGTTCTCATGATGTACTCTGCATATAAGTTAAATAAACAGGGGTGACAATATACAGCCTTGATGTATTCCTTTTCCTATTTGGAGCCAGTCTGTTGTTCCATTGTCCAGTTCTAATTGTTGCTTCCTGACCTGCATATAGGTTCTCAAGAGGCAGGTCAGGTGGCCTGGTATTCCCATGTCTTGAAGAATTTTCCACAGTTTATTGTGATCCACATAGTCAAAGGCTTTGGCATAGTCAATAAAGCAGAAAAAGATGTTTTTCTGGAACTCTCTTCCTTTTTCCATGATCCAGCGGATGTTGGCAATTTGATCTCTGGTTCCTCAGCCTTTTCTAAGCTGTACAGAAAGCTGAATAGTAAACTTGGTCTCTGTATCCAACTACAGGACACTACCTGGGATGTTCAGAAGGTCATCCTGCTACAGTTATGTAGACCTCAACCCATTCAAAGAAAGATAAAAAGAAAAAAGATCTCCTCGATGACCTACTGTAAACAAACAAACAAACAACCTACTTAAGCAATCTACAGATTCAATGCAATCCCTATTCAATTACCAATGGCATTTTTCATAGAATTAGAACAAAAAAGTTTACATTTTGAATGGAAACACAAAATACCATAAATAGCCAATGTAATCTTGAGAAAGAAGAAAAATGAAGCTAGGAAGAATCATGCCCCCTGTCTTTACACTATATTACAAAGCTACAGTAACAGAAAGTGGCACCAAATGCTATGTGGCACCAAAATCAGAAATACAGATCAACAGAACAGGACAGAAAGTCCGGAGATAACCCCCAGGCACCTATGATCACTTATGACAAAGTAAGCAAGAATATACAACGGAGAAAAGACTGTTTCTTCAATAATTGGTGCTGGGAAAACTGGACAGCTACATGTAAAAGAATAAAATTAGAACTTTTCCTAACATCATACAGAAAAATAAACTCAAAATGGATTACAGATGTAAATGTAAGACCAGACACTACAAAACTTTTAGATGAAAACATAGGGAGAACTCTCTCTGACATAAATTGCAGCACCTCCTAGAGTAATGAAAATAAAATAAAACATAAACAAATGGGACCCAATTAATCTTAAAAGCTTTTGCATAGCAAAGAAACCATAAAAAATACCAAAGACAGTCTTCAGAATGGGGAGAAATATTTGCAAACAAAGTGACTTACAAGGGATGACTCTCCAAAATATACAAACAGCTTATGCAGTTCAATATAAAAATAAATAAATAAACAAAAAATCCAAAAAATGGGCAGAAGATTAAAAGAGATGGTCTCCAAAGAAGAAACACAGATGGCCAAAAAAAAAAAAAAAGCATGAAAAGATGGTCAACATCTCTAATCGTTAGAAAAATGTATATCAAAACTACAGTGAAAAAAATGAAAAAATGCAAAAAACTACAGTGAGGTTTCAACTTACCACAGTCAGAATGACCATCATCAAAACAATAAATACTGGAGAGGATGTGGAGAAAAGGGAACCCTCCATCACTGTTGGTGGGAATGTAAACTGGTAAAGCCACTATGGATAAAAATATGGAGGTTCCTTTAAAAACTAAAAAGAGAGCTACCATATGATCCAGCAATCCCACTCCTGGGCATATATCCAGAGAAAACCATACTTCTAAAAGATACATCCACCCTTATGATCACTGTAGCACTCTTTACAATAGCCAGAACATAGAAGCAACCTAAATGTCCATTAACAGAGTAATGGATAAGGAAGATGCGCTATTATACATATAGTGTAATATTACTCAGCCATAAAAAAGAGTGAAATAATACCATTTGCAGCAACATGGCTGGACCTAGAGATTTTCATACTGAGTGAAGTAAGTCAGACAGAGAAACAGAGAATATGACATTGCTTATATATGGAATATAACAAAAGGCTACAAATGAACTTATCTACAAAACAGAAGTAGTGTAATAGATGTAGAAAATAAACTTATGGTTAACAGGGGATAAGTGAGGGAGGGATAAATTGGAAGACTGGGATTGACACATACAACTATATATAAAATATTAAAATAGATAACTAATAAGAAACTACTGTACAGTACAGAGAACTCGGTAATGGCCTACATAAGAAAAGAACCTAAAAAGAGTGGATATATGTATATGTACAGCAGATTGACTTTGCTGTACATCGGAAACTAAGACAACAGTGTAAATGAACTATACCCCAATAAACTTAAAATAAAAATGAAGAATGTCCTGAGCGAGCCAAAGCAGGGGCCCAAGGCACCAAAGGTCTGCTGGAGCAGGCACGTCATACCTGGACTTTGCTCCTAAGGACTCTGAAAGTGAAAAATAGAAATTCTTTTCTAAAAGACAGTTCATTTGAAGTATTAATCAAAATGCAAATTACTAAAAAAAAATATACATTCACCCCAATGTTCATGGGGTATGGAAAAAGAATCTTTAAAAAGTGGATATATGTATAACAGAGTCACTTGGCCATACACCTGAAGCTAACACATTGTAAATCAACCATATGCCAATCATTTTTTTAATGGCCTCAAAAAGACCTACTGTAAATAAATAAGTAAATTAAAAAAAAGATAAAAGTTCTCATTAAGACACAAACAACTTCTCATGGACCACACTGTGGGAGTCACGTACTGCAGACACTTTAATACAATTCATTAGAACCAAAGAGTATATATTAGACATGATGATTAGAGTTTAATAACTACAAAAAAAGCTAAAAAGTGTAAACATACCACAAATATTCACATCTGTACTTACATTCTACCAGAATCAGGGCCCCAAAAGCAACAGCAGTGACAAAGATGGCACAGATGACATCTAGATACACAGCGAGCCATCGGGACGTCGTCAAAAGCAGGAACCAAGCCTCTGGATTTGTGAACCATAATAAGTGTAATACAAAAACTATGTTAGCTGCTTCTCATGAGGGAGAATATTTTCTCAGTTGAGCTACAGAAGATTTTACACAGGTAGGACAGCAAAGTTACATACCCAAGGAACCTGAAGATTCTAGAAAACTAGGTTCTAACACAAGACAATGTATGAGACACACAGAAATCAGTCCAGGAAGCATGAATTGAAACTTCAACCCACAGGTTATCAACAGAAATAAGATCAGAAGAAGGAAGATGGGGAATCGTCTCATCTGTGCATTTCCTGCAGTGCTGGGCCTCAGCGTGAAGATCATCCTCTCACAGGGTCGACTGCTCCCAGCTCTCACACAGCAGAGAGCACAGCTCACACTGTTTCCAGCACCTTCTGCCCTCACCACAGGGCCCTGCAGTGTTTATTCTTAGGATCCAGTGTCTATATGACCATCAGCTAACAGGATCTGCATGTGACTTTCAAAATGCCATTTTTATCTTCAAAATACAATAATTATCAGAAAGTTTGGCTTGGATTTTATAGACTTGGAGGAAATTCTGAATTTTCTACCTAGGGAAAAATTTCACTGATTAAAAACATAATCAAGTGGGTGGCAAATCAGGAAATTATTTCCTCAATCACATGTGCCACCCTCCACGCTCTGAAAAGTCAGCAAACCGCAGTCTGGAGGGTGAGAACAGCCACCACCTGGTTCTGTAAATAAACTTTTATTGGAACACAGAAACCGCCATTTTCTGATGTATTATCTTTGCCTGTCTTTGTGCTACAACAGCAAAGGTGAGTAGTTGCAACAGACACAGTACAGCACACAAGCCTACAATATTTTCTATCTGGATCTTCACAAAAAAGAAGTTTGCTGACTCTTACCCTAAAGAGACAGAAGTCTACAGGGCACAGTGATGCAAGGACAATGCGAGCCAGTCAGGGGAGAAAAGCAGGGAATGACAGGGAAGAAGGGAGCACTGAGGGGATGCTGAGAGGAAGGGGTGGGGGAGGCAGGTGTGCAGAGGGGGATGAGGAGTGACACAGAGAGAGGTGTGGGCAGCCAGGCCACCTGAGAGGGAGGTCAGCCTCAGAAGGGAGCACATCCCATCCTTTGAAAACATCTCCAGAAACTTACAGACCTGAGTGCAAATCCTGGTGTGCATCAAACAGTTCCTGAAACTTCTGTTCAGCTTTATACGCCCGGATGGTCCAGAGTCCCCGGAGAGAAGATGCTAAGTGGGAAAATACCGGGCTCCGTGCTGGGGAAGCAGAGACAGAGAAGGTCAAGAAGGCTGGATGCAAGGAAACCCACTGCCTCCCGGGCTCTGTGGTCACACATCCCACCAAAGAGAATCCTCCATGTGACCCTCAAAGTCCTGCTCACATCAAGCTTCACTTTAATGACCTGGGAATGAAAGCTTCTCCTTGAAACTATCTTTGATCAAGTTCAAATCACAGCTAGATTTAGATAAAGAAATTATTGTTCTTTCATCAAGATCCTCTCACATACGCCTCCCTCCAAATTCTTCTGGCATCTCATCAGGTGGAAATTGTTGACAATTTTTTAAAAATATATTGAAGTACAGTTGATTTACAATAATGTTCTAGTTTAAGGTATATAGTACAGTCATTCAGTTATTTTTTTCAGATTTTATTTCATTACAGGTTAATACAAGATACTGAATAAACTTCCCTGTGCTTTGCAGTAATTCCTTGTTGTTGTCTATCTGACACATTAATAGCAATATGTCTATTAATCCCATACTTCTAACTTGTTCTTCCCTCTCTCCCAATCCCCTTTGCCAACTGTAAGTTTGTTTTCTATGTCTCTGAGTCTATTTCTATTTTGTGTACAGATTCATTTGTATTATTTTTAGATTCCATATATAAGTGATATCATATTTATCTTTCTCTGACTTACTTTACAAATAATAATATTCCCAAGTCCATCAATGTTGCTGAAAATGGTAATATTTCATTATTTATCATGGGTGAGTAATTACTGTTCACTAATTTTTGAATCAGTAGCCTTTTAAAATTTAATTCCTAATTAGAGTCCTCACCACACTGAATTTTGTTGAGTAACCTGTGGGCCGTCTCCTCCTTAGATGAGTAACCTAAGGGCTGGGATAGAGTCAGTACATCCCCCATCCTGTACCAGAGCCAGACACAGGACATGGTGAGATAAATAAGGGGAGTGGACAGTCTGCTGCCTCCCCCGTCGTGGGCCTCTCTCTGCACCTGTGCCAGGAGCCTCTGTGTGGGTCACAGAGCACCTGGCACTGCCCCGCCCTTGTGCCCACAGGACCCGACAGACAAGGAGCCTTTGAACAGTCTTGACTTCCATTCCAGGAACCTGATGGACATTTTATTAGCTGTCTGCTAGATACCTGTCCTGGTGTTCTGAGGTCACTGTGGCATGTGACACATCAATCTTTTAGAATCTGACAGTGGCCTTAGTGGCCATTCTCTTTTGAGTGACTTCATGTGGATTTGGGCTTGGTGTCACATGACTGACCATTCATTTCCTGCCTTCTTCTCTAAGAGCACACAGACTATAAGCACCAAGGTCAGGCTCCTGCCTATCAGGGAACAGGTGGGCTGCAGGCTGCCAAGCAGGGAGGACACTTCTGGTGGGGTTTTCATTCTTCCCATGAATGAGGTTGTAACTTGCTGTTGTCAGGGGCACATAGTGAGCCTGTGACCTCTGTCTGAGGTGAGTGATAACTTGTGCTGTATCAGCAGGAAATACTGACATCACTTTGTTACCTGTGTGTCTCCTAGAGAAGACCTGTTAGTACAATTAGGTTGTTTATGGGAAGTTAGTAATGCATCTTACAGGAGGCTACAGAGATTTTATAAAATGATGGGGAAATAATCAAGGGGGAAACTCCAAACTGTTTTCAGGTCCTCACTTTTTAGTCCAGTATCTGAATGCCTGTCTGATGACAGTTCAGCCAGTACCAACATGCATCTGGGCACTGCACATTTAAAGGAGTTGAGGTACAAATAGGTAAATACACAGAACCTCCTCTTGTGTTTAGTGTTCCCAATTCTATAAGGAAGGAAGGAGCAGGCTTCCTTCTGTGAGACACTGGGGCTCAGACAGAATGGGAAGCCCTCAGCTGGGGGAGGACAGCTTGGGCTGGGGACCAGGTGACCATCCATTTAGCCCTAGGATGAGATGGTTGGATGGCATCACCAACTCAATGGACATGACTTTGAGCAAACTCTGGGAGATGGTGAAGGACAGGGAAGCCTGGGATGCTACATGTAGTCCATGGGATCAAAGAGTCAGACACAACTGAGGGACTGAACACAACCACCACCACCACCTAGATAGAGAACATAAACATTCTAATCAACTGGCTACCGCATATGGTTATCTGAGGTGTGCAGGATGGGGTACCTGGATTAAATGTATTGTCTAACTTGTTTTATTGACTATGCCAAAGCCTTTGACTGTGTGGATCACAATAAACTGTGGAAAATTCTGAAAGAGATGGGAATACGAGACCACCTGACCTGCCTCTTGAGAAATCTGTATGCAAGTCAGGAATCAACAGTTAGAACTGGACATGGACTAAAAGACTGGTTCCAAATAGGAAAAGGAGTACGTCAAGGCTGTATATTGTCACCCTGCTTATTTAACTTCTGTGCAGAGTACATCATGAGAAACGCTGGGCTGGATGAAGCACAAACTGGAGTCAAGATTGCTGGGAAAAATATCAATAACCTCAGATATGCAGATGACACCACCCTTATGGCAGAAAGTGAAGAGGAACTAGAAAGCCTGTTGATGAAAGTGAAAGAGGAGAGTGAAAAAGTTGGCTTAAAGCTCAATATTCAGAAAACGAAGATCATGGCATCTGGTCCCATCACTTCATGGGAAATAGATGGGGAAACAGTGGAAATAGTGTCAGACTTTATTTTTCTGGGCTCCAAAATCACTGCAGATAGTGACTGCAGCCATGAAATTAAAAGACGCTTACTCCCTGGAAGGAAAGCTATGACCAACTTAGATAGCATATTAAAAAGCAGAGGCATTACTTTGCCTACAAAGGTCTGCTAGTCAAGACTATGGTTTTTCCAGTAGTCATGTATGGATGTGAAAGTTGGACTGTGAAGAAAGCTGAGCGCCGAAGAATTGATGTGTTTGAACTGTTGTGTTGGAGAAGACTCTTGAGAGTCCCTTGGACTGCAAGGAAATCCAGCCAGTCCATTCTGAAGGAGATCAGCCCTGGGTGTTCTTTGGAAGGAATGATGCTAAAGCTGAAACTCCAGTACTTTGGCCACCTCATGTGAAGATTTGACTCATTGGAAAATACTCTGATGCTGGGAGGGATTGGGGGCAGAAGGAGAAGGGGACGACAGAGGATGAGATGGCTGGATGGCATCACCAACTTGATGGACGTGAGTTTGAGTGAACTCTGGGAGTTGGTGATGGACAGGGACGCCTGTCATGCTGCAATTTATGGGGTCACAAAGAGTCGGACACGTCTGAGCCACTGAAATGAACTGAACTTAACTTGTTTCACCCTACTCGGTGCAAAAAATCCAAATAATCCACAATGATGGTGCCAAAGTTCTCAGACTCTTCAGATCAAATACTGAGAAAGTCCTGTACTGCTTCTTGACAAAAGCCTCAGAAGGAGCCCATTTCTCCACTTCCACGTGAATGGGAAATAGCTCTTGCCCCATGCAAAAATTCTGTCAAATATTCTTTCTGGAACAACCTCTCTCTCAATGTGCCAGAGACCTGCTTTGCAATAAGACTATTGAATGACTTCATTTCATGAGTGGTCTCAAACCATAAAACGTCTGAACCCTGTCTACACAGAAGACTGGATGGAGCTCATCACTTCCTCTTCTGCCTCCCCAGGTCCTACCATCCCACTGAGTCATATAGGTAGAACTGCACACACACCTGGACTCTACTGCTCCCCATCCATCCAAACACCTCGCCAAACTCGACCTCACAGGAGGTTAGCTGCTTCTCTTGATGAATGAAAATGTCTTCTATAGATTTTATGAAACTGATGATCACTATTCTTTTTGCAAATAAAGGTAAGTACCTCAAGTGTTTATTATTAAAAACAAAACATACAAATGCCACCATAAAACAACTCCTTTGACTGGATGAACTGAGATTTTTTTCCACTTAGTAGATACAGAGAAGCATGACACTCAACATGAGTCTGTTCTTGGCTTGGTTTCTAGAAGGTTAAGTTGGTATTAATCTCCAATAATTATTCAAGGTTGAGGTCTCTGATGCAAACATATTCTCTCCTTACTTTTTGGTTATTTTTATAACTTTTAAAAATATATAACAATCTATTTTCCTTATTTTTGTTTTAATACTGATGAAATGTGTGCAATAATAAGAGAAAAATTTGATTATTTCATCATCTGTGATTACCTGTAGAATAGACTAATAAATCATAAAATGTGTTCCCCATTATTCTTTTTTTTTTTTTTTGCTGTATTTTGCAGGATCTGGTTTCCCAACCAGGACTAAAGTGGTGGCCCCCACAGTGGAAGCACAGAGTCTTAATCACAGAACCACCAGGGACGCCTTTGTTCCCCACTATTCTAAAACTAGGAAGGTGAATGGAATTATCAACTAAATACATACTGAGCCGATCCCCCTCCTGTGTTCTCCTAGGGGATTATTTTCAGCATCATTTATATGAATAGCTTTGAGAAAGGGGAACACAAACAGTGTGGTTCAATTCAGTTCAGTTGCTCAGTTATGTCAGACTCTTTGTGACCCCATGAACTGCAGCATGCCAGCCCTCCCTGTCCATCACCAACTCCCGGAGTCCACCCAAACCCATGTCCATTGAGTCGGTGATGCCATCCAACCATCTCATCCTCTGTTGTCCCCTTCTCCTCCTGCCCTCAATCTTTCCCAGCATCAAGGTCTTTTCAAATGAGTCAGCTCTCCACATCAGGTGGCCAAAGTATTGGAGTTTCAAACGCTTCAAAATCAGTCCTACCAATGAACACCCAGGACTGATCTCCTTTAGGATGGACTGGTTGTATCTCCATGCAGTCCAAGGGACTCTCAAGAGTCTTTTCCAACACTATAGTTCAAAAGCATCAATTCTTCCCCACTCAGCTTTCAAACAGTGTGGTTATCACCCCAAATACTGAAAATGACAAAGAGCAGACATGAAAATAAAAGGGCTTATCTTTTCAATAGGGCTCCCCTGGTGACTTAGATATCAGAGTCCACCAGCAATGCAGGAGAGCTGGGTTCAACCCCTGGGTCAGGAAGATCCTCTGGAGAAGGGAATGGCTATCCACTCCAGTATTCTTGCCTGGGGAATTCCATGGACAGAAGAGCCTGGTGGGCTACAAACCATGCAGTCTCAAAGAGTCAGACATGATTAAGTGACTAACACACATCTTTCCAATACTTTTAACAACTGTAACTTACTAGAACATGTGAAAGAATATTTTTTTTTCAAATATATCACTTTTGACATATATTTCCTGAGGTCTCCTTTCCTTTCCCTAATCTTTTCCTTTCCTTGTCATTTCTGGTAACTTTCAGTTCAGTTCAGTTCAGTCACTCAGTCGTGTCCAACTCTTTGTGACTCCATGAACCGCAGCACGCCAGGCCTCCCTGCCCATCACCAGTTCCCAGAGTTTACCCAAACTCATGTCCATTGAGTCAGTGATGCCATCCAACCATCTCATCCTCTATTGTCCTCTTCTCCTCCCGCCTTCAATCTTTCCCAGCATCAGGGTCTTTTCAAATGAGTCAGCTATTCATATCAGGTGGCCAAAGTATTGGAGTTTCAGCTTCAACATCAGTCCTTCCAATGAACACTCAGGACTGATCTCCTTTAGGATGGCCTGGTTAGATTTCTTTGCAGTCCAAGGGACTCTCAAGAGTCTTCTCTCCAACGCCATGGTTCAAAAGCATCAATTCTTCAGTGCTCAGCTTTCTTTTGAAGAACAATTCTCTATTTTCCTTCTACATTAGTTCCAACATGATGAAATACTTTCAAGAATAGTATTAACAGAGTGGATACTCTGTGTTAGGACATAGGTCATGAACAAGACAGAAATGGTTCTTGTCTTCATGGTGCTCACATCCATCCTCCTTGGGATAAAATGCAAAGGGCAGCTGACCCGCCGCCAGCCCCATTTGCCTTAAGGGCCAAACCTACTCTCAGGGGCCATAACTTTCAATCACCTAATGTTAACAGTGAGAAATCCCATAGAACAGTCTGCAGAGTTTCAGGGGTCTGGTTAATTGAGGCATAAATGGAAGATAGACTACACTTCCATCCCAACCTGAGAGCCCTGATACTCACTTGTACATTCCAGGCGTTTCACATCTCGTGATGTCTCTAAGAAATATCGTCGAAGAAAAAAGAAAATGATGCCAAGGGGAATCACAGGTATAGCAGTCCAAGGAATTGCAGCCACCATCACGCCCACCACACCAATCACAAGTAGAAATGTCTGAAATAGCGAAAATACAGAGGCCTTCATGTCAAGGATACTTTTCAAAGATAAATTTTATTGATTTGTTAGGATTAAACTCCTTTCCTTGAAACTTGTTGAAACAGCAGGGAATGCTTTCCCTTCCAAAGAAATAGAAGTATAGGTGGTCCTCATGATGTTTATTGCATGCACCACACACTCTGATAAGAACTTTCTAGGTATCAGCTCTTGTGATACACTCAGTAGCCCTTTGAGGCAGGAATTATTATTTTTAACAGATGAGACTATTTGAGGCTCAGAGAGTAGGAGCTGCATCTCAAACTATCAGGAGTCAGCAGGAGTTACTAGAGAGAGGAGTGAGCAAGCATTACAGATGAGGAATCCATATGCTTCAGCTATCCATGTAGGGAAAAAGAAGTAGTTAATCACTTTCACTTTTCACTTTCATGCATTGGAGAAGGAAATGGCAACCCACTCCAGTGTTCTTGCCTGGAGAATCCCAGGGATGGGGGAGCCTGGTGGGCTGCCGTCTATGGGGTTGCACAGAGTCAGACACGACTGAAGCGACTAAGCAGCAGCAGCAGCAGCAATTACAAATTCAGTGTAACATATCTAGTAAAAGTATTATCTAATTTTACAAATGGAGACAGTGAGGCACAGGGAGAGGAAAAGCAACTTACTGGAAACTGCAAAGCTTAAGTCACGGAGCTGGGAACCCCATGTCATGAGCCATTATGTCATATTTAAGCTTGCCCCCAACATACAGCCATCTTTCTATCATTATACTAAGTATTTAAAATGCCCATTTGAAAGGTTAACTATTATAACACCACCAGATTCCATTTACAGTGTGTGTACTGTGTGTAAGGCCCTGTGCTGAGTTCCATGAACATTCTCTTAATCATCACATTATCCCCTGAGATGATTTTCTCTTAGGAAATGATCTAGGTCTAAGAAAGACAGCAGGTAGAACAGAAAATGAAATCATTGGTTGATGCTGATTTAAGCATCCATCTTTATCAGGAAAAGTATGATGATACTCTGGAGGACAGTATCAGGCAATAAGAATGCAATCAACACTTAGTGTCTGCCTGCTATGAAAGTCGGGTGAGGTACTAGGGACTAGCAGATTCACCCAGTCTTGGCCAAGGCCTCTGAAGTTTATGATCTCAGGTGGATACAAATCCATGGTGATCTGCACAGGGGGATGGGGAAACACAGGGAAGAATACCTGAATATTTTTAGACAATTCTAAGACTCATGACTGATTTTATAGGCTTGTTTAACAAATATAAAGAATGGCATGAATGACTTGCAGGCAGTAATCACAGTTGATGGAAATTTTGACAAAAAAGGAGCTGGGATGAGAAGGCTGAGATGCTTGTCTGAGTTAACACTGGCGATTCTTTAAGATAAGAAATGATGAAGTTGGGAGGGTAAGTGGCTGTCCTAAAGTTTCCCAAGAAGGTATTGCTTATCCTGGAGAAAGAGAGGAACCGTTTGTACTCAGAGAATCCCAGATCCACAGCTGCAGGCAGGAGGAACAAACAACCAGAACTGTGACTCTGTGGCCAGGAGCCCTTGGGAACCAAACTGCATGATCTGGATGGAGACCCACGTGCTTTTCCTGTTTCTCCCCACCTCTGCTGTGGTATCAAAAGAAAACTCAGAGTGAAGAGCATGGAGTTCTGAAGGAATAAATGCTAATCGTAAGTGGAGAAAAGTAGGGCTGTCTGACCGCCCTCCTATTAGACCTACAGAAAACAATTTCTTTCAGCCACTGGCTTGACTGTGCATCCTACCAGGCTACAACCTTCATGTTCATAGGGAGGGGTCCTTCCAGCTCCTTCTATGTCTAGCCTTTAGGTCACTTGGCTTGTCATTGTTTTTTGTCAAAAACAAAAAACTACACCTAAAGTGTTAATTATTAAAAGAAAAAAACCCAAATTACTGGTTTTTAGCAGACTTGCATCATTTGATGAACAACATTCATCCGTTTCAATAATCTGGCTCTCCCCAGGTGGCTTCCCTAGTGATCAGTCATTAAAGAATCTGACTGCTATGCAGGAGACCCAGGTTTGGTCCCTGGGTCAGGAAGTTCCCCTGGAGAAGGAAATGGCAACTGACTCCAGTATTCTCGCCTGGAACATCCCATGAACAGAGGAACCTGGCAGGCTAGAGTCCATGAGGTCATAAAGAGTCAGACAAGACTGAGTGACTAAACCACTCCAGGTGAGGGCCTTTTATGACTAACCCAGCCTGGCACGTAGCCTGGGAAGCAGAGGTAAGATCAAAATGAAGGGCTCCATGGAAGCTGTGCCAATGCTTTTTCCTTAGGTACCCACTGAAGACCCATTACTAATGCTCTCAGAAACTCTGGAGTTAGGTTCAGATTTCATGGCCCTAAATTCTAAAGCAATTCAAAGAGGGTACCTCTAACAGCTTTATTATACACACACACACACACAACATATTGGCTTCCCAAGTGGCTCAGATGGTAAAGAATCTGCCTGTAATGCAGAAGACCCAGGTTTGATCCCTGGGTTTGGAAGATCCCCTGGAGAAGGGATGGGCAACCCACTCCAGTATTCCTGCCTGGAAAATCCCATGGACAGAGGAGCCTGGCAGGCTACAGTCCATGGGGTCCCAAAGAGTTGGACATGACTGAGAACTTTTACTTTTATATTTATGTACACTTGTGAATCTTTTATTGCCAGCCATCTTAAACCCTTTATAGAAGTTTGTAGAAGATGAAAATAGTATCTAAGCAAGAAGTTAACATCTGAAGAAGGAAACAAAAGATCCTAGTGTACAATAAACACACAATAAATCCCTTCCTTGTAGCCAACCTCATTTCTTTCTCCTACATTCTCAGAAATGCCAAAAAGCCCAATTCAAGCTACACACACAGTTACCCCCACCTGGTTGGATTCCAGGCCCATCTGATGGACCACATCACCACGGCATGTGCTTCTGCACCTCTGTCAGACTATGGAACAGAGACAGTGATGGGTATATAGAAAGAAGTATATTGACCCAGAAGCAAGTGACCCAAGTCCTGATATTCCCCAGATAAGGAGAATCATTATTTTTATATATTTCTCATTTGGACTACACCATTTGGGAAATTCTATCCAAAGTCTATGAATCCACATAATCAAATAAAAAATTCTTAGACGAAATCTTTCACTTGAGAGAAAATGGTGATTTTTCATAATTCAGAAAAATTCACAGAAAATCCCTGGGCTGGGAAGATCCCCTAGAAAAAAGAATGGCACACCACTCCATTATTCTTGCCTGGAGAATTCCATGGACAGAGGAGGCTGGCAGTTTAGTCCATGAGGCTGCAAAGAATCGGACACAACTGAGTGACTAACAAGCATACACATCCACGTACAAACCCTAAGACTAAGCTTTTCTAAACCTGGCCTTTGCTTGGGATATGTTAATCACATTCTTCATCCCTTATTTGACTGCCTTGGGTCTTTTCACAACCACATAAGCTCTGGGACCTGGATATCCTTCAATTCACTCCCAACTTAGAGTCATAGCTAACTCCACTGAAGAGTGAATAGTGGGGTTTGGTTCACAGTTTGCTAACCAGCACAATAGGAAGCTTTAGGGAAACATGGTGTATCTCTTCCCTCATGTTTAGTGTATCTCACTGATCAATAGTTTCCTTTCCACTTTTGTCAGAGTTCAACGATATTACAAAATTTAAGACTGGAGTCCTCTTATTTTATAATTTATCATGGTACACCTTAAAAAGAAGAGCACTATAAAAGTATATCACAGGGAAATCTATTTAACATTCTGTGATAACCTATATGAGAAAAGAACCTAAAAAAGAATGAATATAGGTACATGTATAACTAAATCACTTTGCTGTACATCTGAAACAAATACAACATTGTAAATCAACCATATTCCAATAAATTTAAAATATTTTTTAAAAAAGAAAAAAGTCTTTAAAAAAAGCTAAAATCAAGGGTTTTGAAATCCATCTTATAAATAAAAGAAAAAACAGCATATTAAAGTATGTAGAAGAATGAAAATAGAAAAAAAAATAGACTCTTGAGAGTCCCTGGTACAGCAAAGAGATCAAACCAGTCAATCTCAAAGGAAATCAATGGTGATTATTCACTGGAAAGATTGGATGCTGAAGCTCCAATACTTTGGCCACCTGATGTGAAGTGCTGACTCACTGGAAAAGACCCTGATGCTGGGAAAGACTGAGGGCAGGAAGAGAAGGGAGCGACTGAGGATGAGATGGTTGGATGGCATCATCAACTCAATGGATACGAGTTTGAACAAACTCTGGGAGATAGTGAAGGACAGGCAAGCCTTGAGTGCTGCAGTCCATGAGGTCACAAAAAATCAGACACAACTAAGCAACTAAATGACAAAAGACCTGAATGAAAAAGAAAACTAACTTCTAAGCAGAAAAATCAACAAACACAAAGCGTGGTTCTTTGAAATCACCACAAAATGCAAAAGGAAAAAAAAAAAAAGAGAGAGAGAGAGAAAATTTACAATTCACATGAATTAAAAGAGGATAACACCAAAGATTGGGCTTCCCTGGTGGCTCAGATGGTAAAGAATCTGCTTGCAATAGGGGAGATCCACATTTGATCCCTGGATTGGGTAGATCTCCTGGAAAAGGAATAGCAACCTATAGCAGTATTCTTGCCTGGAGAATCCCATGGACAGAGGAGCCTGACAGGTTACAGTCCATGGGGTTACAAAGAGTCGGACATGACTGGGGAACTAACACTTCAGCTTTCATTTTAATACAAAAGATACCATAAGCATTACAAAGAGACTATAATAAACATTGTGCAGATAAACTTTTAAATTTTAATATAAAGGACAAATGTCTTAAAAATGACATATAAAACATAACAATATAGAAAATCATAATAAATGCATATTGATTAAGAATTGGAATTCTTTTTTTTAAATTTTACTTATTTTATTGTTTTGGCCATTCCATGCAGCTTGTGGGGTCTTAGTTTTCCTACCAGCAATCGAACTCAGGCCCGCAGCAGTGAAAGCACCAAGTCGTGACCACTGGACTACCACAGAATTCCCTGAATACATAATTTTTAAATTTCTCAAAGAAAAGACTGTAAGTCCAGAGGGCTTCACAAAAACACTGTGCAGAAAAGTTTTACCAAACTTTTCCCGGTACTTTTCCAGGGTCCAGCATTATCATGATATAAAAACCAGATAAGGACATTAAAAGAAAGAAAAATTGCAAACCAAACTGTCTTGGAATATTAAACGACATACCAATGAACATAAAAAGGTAATTTCCACAATCTAACTTGACTGGGCAAGTCCAAAATACTCCGGGTCGCCTGTTACAAAGGACAGGCTGGAACCCTTGGGCAGGGCTGATACTGTTCTCTACAAGTAGAATTTCTTGTTATTTCAGGGAGGCTTTGTCCCTACTTAAAATCAACTAATTATGGACTTCAATCACATCTACAAAATACCTACAGAGCAACACACAGATCACCTTTTGACTGAATAACTGAGGAATGTATTCTGGTCAAGCTGACATTAAACTTACCATTAAAAATGGAAATATTTCCCATGTATTTTCATGAAGATACATAAGAATTGATGCTTTTGAACTGTGGTGTTGGAGAAGACTCTTGAGAGTCCCTTGGACTGCAAGCATATCCAACCAGTCCATCCTAAAGGAAATCAGTCCTGAATATTCATTGGAAGGACTGATGTTGAAGCTGAAACTCCAATACTTTGGCCACCTGATGCAAAGCGCTAACTCATTAGAGAAGACCCTGATACTGGGAAAGATTGAAGGCAGGAGGAGAAGGGGATGACAGAGGATGAGATGGTTGGATAGCATCACTGACTCGATTGACATGGGTTTGAGTAAGCTCCGGGAGTTGGTGATGGACAGGGAAGTCTGGCATGCTGCAGTACATGGGGTCATAAAGAGCCGGACATGACTGAGCGACTGAACTGACTGACACTTCTGATAACAAAATCTGAGAAAATATTTTAAGTAAAGCAAATTATAGACCAATATCCTTCATGAACAACAGGTCCAGAAATTCTTGATAAACTACATATAGCAATATAGAAAAAGATGCTACATTATGACTAAGTAAACTCTTTTCCAGGAATGTTAAGTTTAACTTTCAAATACCAATCACTATAATTCACATTAAAAGAGTAAAGATAAATAATTGTATGACCAGCTGAAGAGATGTAGAAGAAATATTTGTTAAAATTCAATACCTATTCTTCATTTTTTAAAAAGAAGTAAAATTCTTGACAATTGAGAAATTAAAAGAAACATTTTCAATCTGATAACAGATACCTACCTAAAAAATTCCAATTAATATTTGTAATGAAAAATTACTGAAAGATTTTGCCCTAAGAATACAAGATTATCTTATTTAACCGATTCTCTTTAACACTAACTGGAACCTCTAGCCACAACAAGTCAAGAAAAGGAAATAAAGGTCATAGATATTGGAAATGAAGATACAAAACTGCCATTATTTACAGCTGACATGATTGCATATGGACAAAATCCTATAGAATTAAAAAAAATAAAAAAACATACCACTATTGACTCCAGGCAATGCAAAGTTAATTCACAAATAAATCAACTATATTTCTATAGACTAGCAACAAGCAAGTGAATAATGGTATCAGAAACAAGACTTCCCTAGTGGTCCAACTGGTTAAGAATCCACCTGCCAATGCAGGAAACATGGGATTGATCCCTGGTTTGGGAAGAATCCACATGTGCAGAGCAGCTAAGCCCATGTGCCACAGTCACTGAGCCCAGGCTATAGAACCAGACAGCTGCACCTACCGAGCCCATGTACCACAACTACTGAAACCCATGTGCCCTAGAGCCCATACTCTGCAATAGGAAAAGCTAAATGAGAAGCTCACCCACAACAACTAGTCATCCCCACTCACCGCAACTAGAGAAAGCCCATACATAGCAAAGAAGGCCCAGTGCATCCAAAATAAATTAATAAATAATTTTTAAAAATCCAATAATACTATGAAAAACAAATATGTGTGAATAAATTTAACCAGAGAAGTGTAATATGTCTATACTAAAAATTACAAAATATTTCTAAAATTAAAGAAGACCTAAATAAGCAGAGAGAGACAAATATTAGTAATTGCAGATCCAACATTGCTAAGACTCAGACTTCGTGAATATTCTATAGAATATTCTATTCTATAAAGGAAACATTAATAAAATTTTCAGGCTTTTATTTAAAAACAAATTGAAAGATTTCTAAAACTGACATATAAAAGTAAAGAATCCAGAATGATCAAAGCAAACTTGACAAAGAAGCACAAAGTTAGACAATTTAAACTACGGGTTTCATCTCTTATTAAAATGTACAGTAACTAAGAATGCAGTATTGGTATAAGGATCAAAATATTGGCATAACCTGCAACTACTGAGGAACAAAATAAATTATACAGATGCAGATTTCCTTAATCCAATGCATAAAGTCTTTAGCAAACATGTCCAGAATAATTGGAAAAAATAAAACTCAATGACTAATTACTCTTTCACATATAAAGATTAGTGCAAGATGCATCAATATCTAAGAAGTTAGAACACAGAAAATTATCTTCACACTCCTAAGGATATGCAAAGATTTCTTAGGATACAAAAACATCAACTACGAAAGAAAAAAAAAAGGTAAACATTAGACTTCATCAAAATTAAACCTTGATCTCCACTAAGGATATAAATGGCAAGCCACTGACAGGAAGAAAATATCCACAAAGGACTAGCATTAAATATATATTAAAAATAAACATCCCCAAGGGGAATTTGAGGAAGGGGTTGGGAAAGGGACCAACACCCACAGAGATCTCAAAATGACAAAGTCATTGTTCAGTGGGAGAGGCTGGAATACTCTGTACACACTTTCCCTGACATCTCCACACAATGAAATGCAAGGGTCAGTGGTGCTGAGACAAGTAAAGGCTGCAAAAGCAAGTGACCCATAATAACCTATTACACTGAGTCTCAGGCTTCATTCTCAATATCCAGATGCAGTGGCCTGTTGTTTTGAACTCCCCTCTCTGGAAAGAAATGACTGAGGACACCTCCTTCACATTTTCTTTTTCTTGGGCATTTTCACTTTATAAAACTGCAGTCAGTGCATTCTGTGTGTGCTGAGGAGGGAATGACACGGTCCCTGGTAGTCCCACCATGGTCGCCATTGGTCACCCAAGTGCCCTCAGGATTAGCGCTTTGTGTCCATGAAAGGACGTGAAGACTAGTTCAGCTCTGACAAGCTGCTGATTTTTTTTTTTTTTTCCTGAATGAGGGATGTGTGGGGAATAAGCGTTTTGTAACTTAGTTTTCCTCAATAAATTACAGTATTTTGCTGAGAGCAGCTGTGTGCAAGTTCACATGCTCAGAGCAGTCCTAAACCTTTTTTTTGGAAAATTACAATGCCTAAACCTAACTTCCACATCTCACCTTCATTTTCACTTGTTTTAGCAGTAGGAAGACTCCTTGGAGATGACGATTTCAATGACAAGAATTGTAGATAATTTAGACTTCTTACTCAGTGTCATTTGGGACTTCGGCAAATTGTTTGAAAATTACATTACTCTGAAATAGTTAATGCTCAATGGTCTATCTTGAAAACAACTTATTTTTATTTTGTGAGTCTATATAAGAAAGTATTCATCAAAATCTTCAAGGATTACAAACCTGGAATCTCTGTGATACAAATTCATGAGATGATATTTATGGGCCTTGAAACTGTCTCTGATAATAACTTTAATGCAACATAATGCCACTTTGCCAAAGGAAAAAGGAGAAGAGGGTAGCAGAGAATGAGATGGTTGAATAACATCACTGATTCAATGACATTGAACTTGGGCAAACTCCAAGAGATAGTGAGGGACAGGAAGACCTGGTGTGCTGCAGTTCACGGGATCACAAAGAGTTGAACATGACTTAGCAACTGAACTACAACAAATACCACTCTCATCAGACTATTCCTCTTACCTAAAACACACATGTGGTATTTTAAAAATAGATACTTAGTGCTCAACATGCATTTAGATGTTATGCAAAAAATAATATTAAAATGAATTTCATTTTTATCTTTCCAACAAACTTAGGAAGTGGATGTTATTTTTTCCATTTTACAGAAAGGAGAGTGTGGCTTTGTGGGGCAGAGATGGTAAGAGGGAGAGCTCAGATGGAGGCTTGGAAAGGGAGACTGTGGGGCTCTGCACTGCCACACTTTAAAGCTGTTGACATCATGAATAATTATCAGGTGCATCACACCACATAAACTGACTTTTTTATGCTGCTCTCCTTCATCCTCTTAAATGGTGGACAGATCCAATTTGCCCAACCACTTATATAATGTGACTGAACAGGCTGGTAGCTGTAAGAGTCAGTGTACAGGATGGTGCACAAACTCATGATCATCTCTCTGTTGGAATGTGGTCTCTGAGTGAAATCACCTGAGGGGGTGGACTGTCCTGCAGTGTAGACCACTACTCAGAGTCCAGGGTTTTCCTTAGCCACATTTGGCATCACTATCACAAAATATTAAATAAATTATCTGAAATTTCATCTAAGGGAATGAAAAGTAATTAGATGAGGGAAAGTATATGGAATAAACACTTTCAGTTCAGTTCAGCTCAGTTCAGTCACTCAGTCATGTCCGACTCTTTGCAACCCCATAAACTGCAGCACGCCAGGCCTCCGTGTCCATCCCAATTCCCGGAGTTCACTCAAACTCAGGTCCAATGAGTCGGTGATGCCATCTAGCCATTTCATAAAAATAAAAATGATCAAGAATCTTCTAAGGTTTATCAAATACAACAGGGATAAACAAAATCATCAAAAATGAGTTTGAACACAGGTATGCTAACATTGCTGAAAAAGGACCTTCCAGCCCCTACCCCTCAGCTGGTGATAGAGAGAAAGACTGGGTCCCACACAGGAATTTGGCTTCCACCAGCACCTTTTGCCCCACCATTCACAGTGGCCTTTCCCTCTCATCCGGGATCAAAGGTCACCTCCTAGAAGCTTTTCCTACCTCCTGGACCAGGAGTCAGCTCTTTGCATCAGGTGGCCAAAATATTGGAGTTTCAGCATCAACACCAGTCCCTCCAATGAACATTTAGGACTGATTTCCTTTAGGATGGACTGGTTGGATCTCCTTGCAGTCCAAGGGACTCTCAAGAGTCTTATCCAACACCACAGTTCAAAAGCATCAATTCTTCGGCACTCAGCTTTCTTTACACTCCAACTCTCACATCTACACATGACTACTGGAAAAACCATAGCCTTGACTAGACAGACCTTTGTTGGCAAAGTAATGTCTCTGCTTTTTAATATGATGTCTAGGTTGGTCATAACTTTCCTTCCAAGGAGTAAGTATCTTTTAATTTCATGGCTGCAATCACCATCTGCAGTGATTTTGGAGCTCCAAAAAACAAAGTCTGACACCATTTCCACTGTTTCCCCATCTATTTCCCATGAAGTGATGGGACCGGACGCCATGATCTTCGTTTTCTGAATGTTGAGCTTTAAGCCAACTTTTTCACTCTCGTCTTTCACTTTCATCAACAGGCTCTTTAGTTCTTCTTCACTTTCTGCCATAAGGGTGGTGCCATCTGCATATCTGAGGTTATTGATATTTCTCCTGGCAATCTTGATTCCAGCTTGTGCTTCATCTAGCCCAGCATTTTTCATGATGTACTCTGCATATAAGTTAAATAAGCAGGGTGACAATATACAGCCTGGACGTAGTACCTTTTACATTTGGAACCAGTCGTTGTTCCATGTCCAGTTCCAACTGTTGATTCCTGACCTGCATACAGATTTCTCAAGAGGCAGGTCAGGTGGTCTGGTATTCCCATCTCTTTCAGAATTTTCCACAGTTTATTGTGATCCACACAGTCAAAGGCTTTGACATAGTCAATAAAGCAGAAATAGATGTTTTTCTGGAACTCTTTTGCTTTTTCAGTGATCCATCGGATGTTGGCAATTTGATCTCTGGTTCCTCTGCCTTTTCTAAAACCAGCTTGAACATCAGGAAGTTCACGGTTCACATACTGTTGAAGCCTAGCTTGGAAAATTTTGAGCATTACTTTACTAGCACGTGAGATGAGTGCATTTGTGCGGTAGTTTGAGCATTCTTTGGAATTGCCTTTCTTAGGGATTGGAATAAAAACTGACCTTTTCTAGTCCTGTGGCCACTGCTGGCATATTGAGTGCAGCACATTCACAGCATCATCTTTTAGGATTTGAAACAGTTCACCTGGAATTCCATCACCTCCACTAGTTTTGTTCATAGTGGTGCTTTCTAAGGCCCACTTGACTTCACATTCCAGGATGTCTGGCTCTAGGTGAATGATCACACCATCATAATTATCTGGGTCATGAAGATCTTTTTTGTACAGTTATGTTTATTCTTGCCACCTCTTCTTAATGTCTTCTGCTTCTGTTAGGTCCATAACATTTCTGTCCTTTATTGAGCCCATCTTTGCATGAAATATTCCCTTGAGATCTCTAATTTTCTTGAAGCAATCTCTAGTCTTTCCCATTCTATTGTTTTCCTCTATTTCTTTGTACTGATCACTGAGGAAGGCTATCTTATGTCTCCTTGCTATTCTTTGGAACTCTGCATTCAAATGGGTATATTTTCCTTTTCTCCTTTGCTTTCTGCTTCTCTTCTTTTCACAGCTATTTGTAAGGCCTCCTCAGACAGTCATTTTGCTTTTTTGCATTTCTTTTTCTTGGGGATGGTTTTATCCCTGTTTCCTGTACAATGTCACGAACCTCCATCCATAGTTCATCAGGCACTCTGTCCATCAGATCTAGTCCCTTAAATCTATTTCTCACTTCTACTGTATAATCATAAGGGATTTGATTTAGGTCATACCTGAATGGTCTAGTGGTTTTCCCTATTTTCTTCAATTTAAGTCTGAATTTGGCAATAAGACACCTTAGGACAGAGCAATCAGCCTGTGATAAGAAAAACTGTCTACAAAATAAAAGACATTTTATGAGATGACTTTGATCCCATAATCGAATTACTGGCTTAAAAGCCTTCATATCTTCAAAGCTTCTCTCTATTAAACTTGTTGGACTTCTCAGGTGGCTCAGTGCTAAGAATCTGCCTGCACTGCAGCAGACAAAAGTCTGATCTCTGGGTCAGGAATATTCCCTGGACAAGAAAATGGAAACCCACTCCAGGATTCTTCCCTGAGAAATCCCATGGATGGAGATGCCTGGTAGGCTGCAGTCTATGGTATCACAGAAGAGTCGGACACAACTTAGCAACTAAACAACATTGTCCTTGTTAAAGTATTATTTTCACCTTATTTTTAACCAATCTTTTATTTGTAAGTAACCACACCTGGCTTTATCTAAATAAAATGGTGCAGCAGATATTTGTCCCCTGTGGGACTACAACGCATCATGCTCGTGCTCAATGGTGTCCAACTCTTTGCAGCCCCATGGACTATAGACTGCCAGGCTCCTCTGTCTGTGGAATTTTCTGGGCAATAATACTGAAGTGGGTTGCCATTCTATTCTCCAGGGCATCTTCCCAACCCAGGAATTGAACCCATGTCTCTTGCATCTCCTGCATTTGCAGGTAAATCCTTTACCACTGAGCCACTTGGGAAGCCCAATACAGTGCATAATTTAGTTAATCTAGGTTATCTTTCCATGAGAGGTGAGTGACTGTCTCTCTGTTATGAAATGTGCTCACAGTAAAGGGAATCCACACCAGACACCTGGAAGGCAGAGGGAGAACCATTTACCCAGCATGTCGCTGCTTCAGAGGAACACTGACATGATTGTGTAGCCACTCCTGCCCCAGGGGTTACTCATGTTAACTCAGCCTCCCAATCACAGCCACACCTTTCTCTCAAAAACACAGCCTCTTACAGAAGATAACAGGACACATTACCAGGGTGAAAGGCCCACCTCCAGTCCCTGTGAAAAATCCTTGAGAAACAGGCACTCTGCTCTTCCCTGTGAGAACTCTGGACTGGTACAGCAGGACTGGTACATTACCTGGATGAAATCTTGAAATATCAGGGGCAGCAAGTCATCCATATGCCCAATGTCTTTGAAGAAACGATTTAAAATTCTTCCTGCAAGAATAGATACAAAAATTACTCATTTCCTCAGATAGAAGCTTTAAGAGAAATAATTCATGAACAAATCAAAACAATATTTTTGAAGTATTGTATTTACTTTCCTGGTAATACAATGTCCCCAGTGCAGGGGACATGGGTTTGACCCCTGGTGCAGGAAGATTCCACATGCCACAGAGCAATTAAGCCTGTGCACCACAACTACTGAAGTCCATGTGCCTAGAGCCTGAGCTCTGCAACAGAAAAAGCGACAACAATGTGCAGCAACAAAGACCCATGCAACTAAAAATAAATAAATATTTTTTTAAAAGTCCACCTGCCAGTGCAGAAGACATAAGAGACAGGGGTTCAATTTCTGGGTCAGAAAGATGCCCTGGAGTTCCCTCCAGTATTCTAACCTAGGAAATCCCATGGACAGAGGAGCCTGGCAGGCTACAGTCCATGGGACTATAAAAGAGTCAGACATGACTTAGTGGTAACACAACAACAAATTAAATATATTACAAATTCATATGAAATAAGCCAATGTCAGTGGTAAAAATAAAGACAAAACAGGATGATACCTAAAGAGAAACAAAAATATGACCAAATGGCAGTGGATGGGGAATTGAAATTGAGTCCTGATTTCTACAATAATGGGGGAATCTTGTGGCAGTAACAGGAAGGGTTGGTGGATTTGAGAATGTTCCCTCCCTTTAGATCCATCCCATCTAAGACTTACTCCGAGTGCTAAATTGGTAAATAAATAGTTGCAAAATACCTAAGTTAATCCTAATTGTTATACCAATTTTGCTTTAATTATCAAGATTAATTTTGCCAAGTGATACTTTTTAAATAAACATAATTATAACCTCTCTGCAATTTTTTTCCCCTCCAGATGGCTCACAGCAGCTCACATGTTGGGAAATTATGGCTTGTGGCCATTTCCAAGTTGTAAGTTTACTACTGGGATAATAAGCTGCTATTTTCAGAGGTATACCAGATGTGACAAGCACAGACTTATGAATAAGCATCTAAGAAGACCAGAGGGATGTAGGCAGGAAAACTGAAATATTACTAAATGACCAAGAGTCACTTATCATTGATTTTACTTCTCTTCTCAGAATCCACAATAATAGTATATCCTTAAGGCTGCAGGATAGAATATGAGAATTTCTGGTAAATATCTCGTGTGAACTAAAAATGTCACCTGTTACATCATTAAACAAAGGATGCTGCAGCCATCAGGACTCTGCAGCCACCCCTGCAAGGATGGTGCACCATGAGGAGACTCAGGATGAGAAAGAGCAGGACACTGGCCCCAGACAGGGGAGGGCCACAGCAAAGGAACTGTAGCAGGGAGGAGCCAATTTTGACTCCATGCTGGATCTGTTTCTTTGACCATTGCTATGCATTGTTTTTGTCAGGGAACCCTGCCCTCCTGCCTGAATGTTAAACTAAATTGGCTTTTATCAGCTCACAGGGAGACAATCTGACTCTCACCACCTGTGAATGGCTGCAGAAAAACTGCCCTCTTATTGTACAAGATAACTGGCCTTTTGACTTCACTTCCTCGTTCGCTTCCTCTCCCCTATGTTCTGTAAAAGAACCAGGCATCCAGACCCCAATAAGATGGTTATTTTGAGATATCAGTCTGTCATCTTCTAAGTCTGCCAGGTTTCCAAATAAAGTCATTATTCTTTGCCTTAACATGTCGTCTGTAAGACTTACTGGCATTGTGAGACAAGCAGAGCGAGCTTGAACTTGGTAACAAGTAATACCACTATATGTGGTTTTTCTCTTCTTGACATCACATACCAGAAACAAAGACCACCATAAATCATTTACTAAAAATTCTACTTTTGAAAATAAACACAGAGAAGAGTTCAATTTAATATACTGCTAAAAGAGTAAATAACTGATGCCCCTAAACCTTTGGTCCTATCTTTGCAATACTTATTTGGGCTTCTATTTTCTTGAAGGAATGAATTTCTGATAATAGACACAGGAGGGGGAAACAAGATACACACTGGTATGCCTGCTGCTCTAGGATTAGTGATCTTAAAGATTTAAACTTGGTTCCAAATCCTTGAAAAATAAATCAGCATCTGGAGAAGCCTACAGGTCATCAAGAGCCTGGTTAACAGTGGTCACAACCACTCAGAGGCTGTGATAACAGAAATTCAGCCCCACTTGATGCTCCCAAATTTATGACTGTAGTTTTCACATTAACAGGCAAAGTAGAGAGACCTCACAGCTGTAATAGCAAAGACTCTTCCAATCACTTCCTCACTCCAGCTTCATAAGATGAGATTCTGTGGGCCTCTGCAGTTTACCATGCTGTGCTCCTCACAACGCCTGGACTAAGGAACATGTGTTGAATAAATCTGCACAAGATGCTGAATTAAACAGTCTTATTTAATCCTCACAACAGTCTTGTGAAACAGGAAGGGCACCAATTATTCCCATTTCACAGGAGAGAAGTTCCCAGACACCATGCCATCATCCTCACTAAGGTTCATTATGCACTGACCCTGTGCTAAGTGCTGTGAATGTATTAACTTGCTTAATGCCCACAATGTCAAGATATTGGTAAGTGTGTGAATAGTATCATCATTTTATAGGTAAAAAAATTGAAACACAGAGAAATTAAATAACTAGCATATAAGTATTAACATAACTATAATTGGCTACCACTATTAATAACTAGCACTAGGATTGAACCCAGGAAGTTGGCTCCAGGGTCCATACTTATAACCATGACAACATCCTGCCTGGAGATTTGCCTGCCCAGTAGTATCCACCTACTTTGGCCTTGATCACACAGCTAGTTGATGGCCAGGCCAAGGCTACTCCTGTCCTCTCTCCAGTCACATCCCTGCCTCAACAGGTCCTGTCAATCATCACTTGCAAAAACAAAGCCTCCTTGGGCCTCAGCACAAGTCTAACCAAATGAACAGAGTGGGCATGTAGGCTGATGAACTAACTCTTCATTGGAACCTAGGTCACGAGACTACCTTCAGAAGCAAGACAGGTTGAAGGCCTCAGGGAGGAGGAAGCAATCACTGGGAACCTTCAGGGACACTCTTAACACTGAAGATCCACCTGCTATAAACCACAAGACCTCTTAAACGTAACCAAAAGTCCATTGTAAAACTAGAGGATTGATTTTATTAAAGAGGATGTTTATATTTCACTGATCTTGTATTTTAATTAATCTTACATTACCATTTAGGTAAAACTCAAAATATGGGCACATGTCAGAGTTCTGTGGTCCCAGAAATGGATGGACAATGAAAGAAAGAAACACACAGCCTGTCTTCAGTAGAGATTTTCCTGGAAGAAGGTCCTTCCTAGTTAGCTTAACACTATGTAACACAGCCAATGTTTCAACAATGAATCAAAAACATTCAACACATTTGCATCATCCTTTAGGTGTTTCACATGCCACATAACAAATGGACTCCTAAATCATCCTGCAAAGTAAACATTCATGTATTTTTATAGACATGTATAAATTGGAATAAAAGCTTATATGCTCCTATATTCAGATTTTCTCTGGCAGGAAAAATTATCAGTGAAGCTTTTTGTAGAAAATGAATAAACATACACAGTGATTTTCTTCCAAGCATCTCTTCCATTTTCAAATATGAAAATGTAACCAGGCACTTAATGTGTTAACAAGATATATTCACTAAAAATTTTGGTGTCTGACTTACCTATTGGATTTCTATTGAAGAACAATACCGGAGTTCTTAAAATGGTCTCCAACATTTTGTTGTGCAAAGTTTGTGAAGAATAAACAAGGATGTAGAATATCAACAGAGACCGTGTGATGCCAAAAAGGACAGTAGACACAGTTAACCCTGAAATAAAGAAACATCACTCAGCATAAGATCTCTGTCTGATCCTCAACCATGGTAAAGCATGGCAGGCAGTTTAAAAATATACTGTGTATTTTATTCTATAAATCAAATTTGTATAGAGGGTTACATATATAAAATACAGAATAAAAAACATATATATATATATATATATATATAAATAAAGGAGATTCTCTAAGAGTTCAATGCTTTCAAAAAATACATTTCTGAAGAAAATTGTAAAAATCACTGTTTTCCTCTCACTAAATAGAAATAACATGGGGTGGGGGGTAAATAAGTGTAAACTACAGCTTCCTTCTAGGCTTGCCTAATTCAATTACAAGTTCTAATAAAACTTATAAGACAGATAATTATACAAGTAGCTAATTTAAGTAATGCTCAAAATTCTTCAAACCAGGCTTCAGCACTATGTGAACCATGAACTTCCAGATGTTCAAGCTGGTTTTAGAAAAGGCAGAGGAATCAAATTGCCAACATCCACTGGATCATGGAAAAGGCAAGAGACTTCCAAAAAACATCTATTTCTGCTTTATTGACTATGCCAAAGCCTCTGACTGTGTGGATCACAATAAACTGTGGAAAATTCTGAAAGAGATAGGAATACCAGACCACCTGACCTTCCTTTTGAGAAACCTATATGCAGGTCAAGAAGCAACAGTTAGAACTGGACATGGAACAACAGACTGGTTACAAATAGGAAAAGGAGTATGTCAAGGCTGTATATTGTCACCCTACTTATTTAACTTCTATGCAGAATACATCATGAGAAACGCTGGGCTGGAAGAAGCACAAGCTGGAATAAAGATTGCCAGAAGAAATATCAATAACCTCAGATATGCAGATGATACCACCCTTATGGCAGAAAGTGAAGAGGAAGTAAAAAGCCTCTTGATGAAAGTGAAAGTGGAGAGTGAAAAAGTTTGCTTAAAACTCAACATTCAGAAAACGAAGATCATGGCATGTGGTCCCATCGTTTCATTGGAAATAGATGGAGAAACAGTGGAAATAGTGTCAGACTTTATTTTTCTGGGCTCCAAAATCACTGCAGATGGTGACTACAGCCATGAAACTAAAAGACACTTACTCCTTGGAAGAAAAGTTATGACCAACCTAGATAGCATATTCAAAGCAGAGAGATTACTTTGCCAACAAAGGTCCATCTAATCAAGGTTATGGTTTTTCCAGTGGCCATGTATGGATGTGAGAGTTGGACTGTGAAGAAAGCTGAGTGCTGAAGAATTGATGCTTTTGAATTGTGTTGGAGAAGACTTATTTTTTTTTAACTTTTATTTATTTTTAAACTTTACAATATTGTATTGGTTTTGCCATATATCAACATGAATCCACCACAGGTATACACATGTTCCCCATCCTGAACCCTCCTCCCTCCTCCCTCCCCGTACCATCCCTCTGAGTCGTCCCAGTGCACCAGACCCAGGCATCCAGTATCGTGCATTGAACCTGGACTGGTGACTCGTTTCATATATGATATTATACATGTTTCAATGCCATTGCTGGAGAGGGTGTGGAGAAAAGGGAACCCTCTTACACTGTTGGTGGGAACGCAAACTAGTACAGCCACTATGGAGAACAGTGTGGAGATTCCTTAAAAAACTGGAAATAGAACTGCCTTATGACCTAGCAATCCCACTGCTGGGCATACACACTGAGGAAACCAGAATTGAAAGAGACACGTGTACCCCACTGTTCATCACAGCACTGTTTATAATAGCCAGGACATGGAAGCAACCTAGATGTCCATCAGTAGATGAATGGAGAAGACTCTTGAGAGCCCCTTGGACTGCAAGGAGATCTAACCAGTCCATTCTAAATGAGATCAGCCCTGGGTGTTCTTTGGAAGGAATGATGTTAAAGCTGAAACTCCAGTACTTTGGCCACCTCATGTGAAGAGTTGACTCATTGGAAAAGACTCTGATGCTTGGAGGGATTGGGGGCAGGAGAAAAAGGGGATGACAGAGGATGAGATGGGTGGATGGCATCACCAACTCGAAGGACGTGAGTTTGAGTGAACTCCAGGAGTTGGTGATGGACAGGGAGGCCTGGCGTGCTGTGATTCATGGGGGCACAAAGAGTCAGACACAGCTGAGCAACTGAACTGAACTGAACTGAACTGAATGCTATGCTATATATATTCTAAATACTCTTGTGAATAGAGACAGTCATGATAATATTAGTCTAGCAAGCCAAATTTTGAATTAATCACACAGTTGAGGAGGAGATAACACTGTGATTTCAGGGTAAGAAAGAGAAGGAATCCTAATTCCAGACACTGGACTTCTCCTGTTTAGCTTCTCAAGTTATTAGTGAAGCCCAGGAGATGAGCAGTGTGCAAATGGGAGCTTTGCATACCTGGGAGGGAATAATGCTTTTACCTGGGGTCCTTGCTGCCAGAGGATTTCATCCAACATCATTAAAAGCCAAGGTTTATTCAGACAGAATCAGAACAATGTGAACCATGGGATGGGGATCCATTTCTAATCCCCTTACCCATCCATACAGTGATATAAGATTTAGTTAAAGCACCTATTAGAATACACAGTAGCTACATATTTCCAGTGGCTGATTTTCTCAATATTCAATCCTGGTTTAACTACCAAAATCCAGTATGGACCAACTTAAGAGTCTCCATTCAACCTCTTTTCTTCTAGTAGATCTTTAAAATAGCTATTCTAATTAATTCACAGAGTAAACATGATTCATATACTTAATCTATTAAGACATTACTGAATTACTCTGGAAGCCCTCTTGCTCACGCAGACTCATTGTAAGCACCTTAAACTCTGGTATTATAGAGCAGATGACTCAACTTTACCTGAATAAACTCCTAAGTACCAGTTCAGAACAAACACTACATCTTCATCTTCTTTTACTAATGCCCTAGAATACAGGTCACTTTGTAGATTCGCCCTATGGAACAGGAAATAAAAAATATTACACTATAGATATACATAGAATTTATAAAAGTATCACAAAAAATTACCTCAATTCAAGAAATGTATTTTATACTGGAAAGTGTTTCCCAGCTCACAAGGCCCTCTGTGTGTCTCCCTTTTAAAAATCTGAATCATGACTTTCAGTTTTCAAAATTATCTGTGAAGACAGACTTAGAAAATGAACTTATGGTTGCTGAGGGGAAGGATAGATAGAATGTTTGGATGCTCATGCACATACTGATGTTTAAAACAGATAACCAACGAGGGCTTATTGTATAGCACATGGAACTCTGCCCAATGTTATGCGGCAGCATGGATTGGAGGGAAGTTTGGGGGAGAATGGGTACTTCTATATGTATGGCTGCGTCCCTTGACTGTTCATATGAAACTATCATAACATTGTTGATCGGCCATGTCCCAATACAATATTAAAAGATCAAAAAAAGAAAAAGAATTGTTTGTAAAGAAGCTGCTAAAGGGAGGGACATAGGGAGAGACCATGAGGGGATCACACACCACCCACAGGAACTTTTATCTTTCTTCAGGGAAACTACGTGAGGGTCAGAAGAGGAGGCTGAACTTGCCCCATCTCTCCCCCTGACTCTGTGGGAAAGGGGGCTTTGTGTAGATTTCGCAGCACTTTGGGTCAGACCAGGAATCACTCACCAGTAGGAAAGCCACCAGTCCTGCAGGACGTAGGCAACCTGGAGCAGGAAACAGCAGTCACTCACACACTGACATCACTGAGCCTCACACCCTGCTCACTAGGATGGGGGATGGAAAGGCTCCAGAACACTGAGACAGTCCTTCCACCTCAGGTCTACACCAAACCCCACACCCCAGATGACCACAGGTCAGGGGAGGGCATCTTACATGTTAATATCTTTAAAAGAAATCTCCTTTTCCCTAGAAGACTTTGCTCCCCAAATATAATGTACATCAATGCACATCCAAGTGGACTGCAAAAGGCAGTAATAACAGTACATATGTTCAGATTTTTTTCAAAGAAAAAGCTTGACAGGTACATTGATGGTGAGTTCTGGGTGTCAGCTTGGCTAGGTCAGTCTCCAGTGATCAACCAAACACTCTTCTAGATGTTGCTGTGAAGGTATTTTGTGGATGTGGTTCACATCCATCATCAGAACTTCAGGAGAGGAGACCACCCTCAACACTGTGGTGGCCTCATCCAGTCAGATGAAGGCTTGAAGAGCAAACCCTGAGGCTTCCTAGAGGAGGAAGAAATTCTGTCTCAAGACATCAGGGTCAGCTCCTTTCTAAGGTTTCAGTCTGCAGGCCTGCCTTTCATATTTCACATTCGCCCAGATAGGCCCAGAACTACATGAGCAAAGTCTTCGAGATAAATCTCTTAATATATATATTTAAAAATAATTACATTTTATTTTATTTTTTTGTTTGTTTTGTGTTTTTTTAAATTATTTATTTATTTATTATTATTATTTTTTTTTACTTTACAATATTGTATTGGTTTTGCCATACATCAACATGCATCCACCACGGGTGTACACGTGTTCCCCATTGTATGTAAATAAATAATTATAAAACACAGTATAAATAGTATATAAATATCAAGCTGAGTGCACAAACCAAAATAAATGCCCTTACGTACCTGAGCTGTGATGTTGACTAGTATAAGGAAGATGATGACAGGCCAGTCGGCACCAGCTGTGAAGTAATTCACATATGTCTTAAAACCAACTTTTCCTTCCAAATGGTCCTCCAGAGGTAGTGTAACCTGTATATTCTCAGTCTAGAATGGAAAAATGGCAGTGAGAGATGAAATTTTAAAAAATGAATCCCAAATTTTAGAGCTCAGCAATGTCCTCCACTGCAAAGCTGTGGGAAACACACATCTCATACACTGGTAGGAGTGCAGGATGGTCCACCTCCTACAGAGAAAGGTGGGGGGATATCTGGCCAAACCACGTATGTGTTTACACTTGGACTCAGCCATCCTACTTCTAGGAATCTGTTAGAAATAAGGAAATGTCATTCGCATGAGTTCATTCATTCAGCGTTGGGTAGTTTTGCTTAAAATACATCATGACTCTCAACTAACACACAACAAAATCAATTAACATATAAATGCAGAAGTTTGATCTAAGATAACACACAAAATGATATGGAGCTAATGTATCCCTCTAGATGACTTGTGTCATTCAATGATAGAAACATAAAACATTCTTGGGGCTCAAAATACTAGCCAAATACAGTAAACTGAGTTCACAGAGAGAGCTGGAGTAATACGAGTTTGGACAGCACATTGCAAGCATATGATCTGAATTTTTTGGTTCCTAAGTTTCAGAGAGTGATTCCTGAGTTTAGAAAGTGAACAACTAATCTGAATATTTATCGGACCCATTCCAGGCTCCTGGGTTTGGATATTGAGGGTTTGGCTATCAAGGGAATATCTGTGTATGTTTTTAAGGGAGATCTAGTGCATTTCCTCATTTCTGTCTGGAGGACTTAGAATGCGTTGTAGCATTACAGGAGCCTAGTGTGTCCTTGGCTCTGCCCTGGCCACTGGGGTTCAAGGTTGATAAGATGTGGTTCTTGGTCGTGAAGGGTAAGAAAGGAGGACAGGAACTAACACCAAAGTGTCTACCATGTGTCAGGTCCTTTGCCCACATTACCTCTGACCTATCACAAACCATCTGACACCAAGGCAAAATACTACCATCAGTCACCTGCAGTGCCAGAACATTCCAATATATAGAAAATGTAGCTGATTTAACATGGCAACAGCAGGACTCAGTCTAAGGGGGTCTTCACATTAAGGCTCTGGATGCATAAGGGAAGCCAGGGACCACCAACATGACTAGGATGTAACTAAGGTAAACCGAAGTGGCTCACAATCAGTGTGAGCCAAATGCACTCCGAAATTCATAGCAGGGCACCCGCTACTATTCTCCATAAGATTCTCCATCCTACACCCAAAGGGGAACCCCAAGCAGGCTTGCTCCGCTCATGCTCTTCTAACTCTACTAATTCCATGGAACAAGACTTTGGGAACTTAGGATCTACTTTGGGACAAATGAAGATGTCACAAGCAGACTAAAGGTCCATGAGGCCACCAAGAGCACACAGACCCAGGCACACTGCAGGGTGAGAAACTCACATCTTGGTCCTCTGGAGCCACATCTTTCAATGAGGGTCTGGGAGACTGGAAAGACTCAACCAAAGACTTAGAGATCACAGTGGGAGCTCCTGGAACTGGAGATGGTTCAGACTGCTCATTCCCCTTTTCAAAAAGGGAAAAAATATCTACCCCAGATTTCAGGAACTCAGAGTAAGTTCCTCTTTCCACCATTTTGCCCTAAAAAAAAAAAAAAGTTGAGAGAAATTAATTTATATTTGATAATATTAAACCAACCTAAATACTAATCAAAAAAGTTATCTGGTCTTAAATTATGATTTTTGAAGGAAAAAAAAATGATGCCTGGGTCTAAAATTCTTGTTGACAAATCTAGTTCAGTCAACTCAGTACTGAACTGAGCATTGTGTTCTCTGCCAAACCCTGTCCCTATGTCAGGTGCTGGGGGTTGTGAAAGTAAGGTGTGCTCATGTGTTAAAATGGAGGCCACTGACACGACTACCCTGGGCACTTAGGGAAGCAAGAAGTACAGAGGTTGATGGGAGGATCAGCACAGTCTTTTTAGACAACATGGGAATTGAGAGAAGCCTCATGTGACAATTCCAGGAAAGAAACTTAAACTTAACCTAGAGGTGGGCACAAGCACATCTGCATATGGGTAAGAGTCTCTCATTAAATCTTCACTGACCACTGTCACTGTCACACTATCATGTGCCCGGCTGGGATAATAGGAAACAGACCTGGAAATAGGAAATAGGAAACAGAAAATCCATGAAAGGCCTCTCCATGGTCTCCACAACTGCCTCCACACACTCAGCAAGTTCCCAACTGAAAAGTCAATATTCCACCTGATAAAGTAATTAAACAAGGAGGCCATGGGGCTGGAGTGGCTCTAAAGCCTTGGCAGTCTGTGCCCACAAATCAAAACCTAAGCCAGAATCAATGCACTCAGATCTGAGAAAAAACTTAGGAATGACCAACCACAAGCAGCCAACTAGGCTTCCCTAAATCAGGCAACTGCTTAAGCTACAGCCAATCAAATCACTTTCTTTAAACACAAGTGAAACATCCTTGCACAGTTTCCCTCCCTTCCAAAGTCATATAAAATAATGTGAAGATTTTTTGCTATTTTCTGACCCCATGAAACCAAACTCAGCTGATTCACTCAGTAGCAAATAAAACATCAGAGGAAAAAAAATGTCAGGATGCAAAACTCATCAATGAGAGGAGCTCTGGTTGAGGCAGCTCAGGTGGAGGGAGCTGGCCCAGAACTCTCACTGGGACCCCTCTCACCCTCTCCCCAAAGGGGTCCACTGGGAGAAATGCAGGGAAGCATCTGAGTACCATCTGATACTGGAGAACTAGAAAATGATGCAGAATGTATTGTGTCTTGTTCCACTTGGGAGGCAAAATTCACATACCTCTTTAATGAAATCACCATTCACCACATCAAATCTGTAATATGCACAATTAAATGACTGGTAGTACAACGACAGCAATTTCACTCAGCAGTCAAGTGCTGACAATTCCAAGGGACAAGAGGGCAGCCATCCCCTCTCTGCTGTGAGAGAGGGACCTGACAAACAGTGAGGATGGTCCCCAGCTCATCCAGGAGTGCTCAGATCAGATCAGATCAGATCAGTTGCTCAGTTGTGTCTGACTCTTTGCGACCCCATGAATCGCAGCATGCCAGGCCTCCCTGTCCATCACCAACTCCCAGAGTTCACTCAGACTCACGTCCATCGAGTCAGTGATGCCATCCAGCCATCTCATCCTCTGTTGTCCCCTTCTCCTCCTGCCCCCAATCCCTCCCAGCATCAGAGTCTTTTCCAATGAGTCAACTCTTCGCATGAGGTGGCCAAAGTACTGGAGTTTCAGCTTTAGCATCATTCCTTCCAAAGAAATCCCAGGGCTGATCTCCTTCAGAATGGACAGGTTGGATCTCCTTGCAGTCCAGGAGTGCTCACCAGTGGACAAATAGTTGTTTTATTAAGTACTAAAACTAGGGGGTAGTGTCCTCAAAGGAAGCAGTAAGGGGGCCCCAAAACATCTAGGGACAGGCTAAATAGGTTATACTCCTTCCCATTGATCCTATGCTCATAACACTGTGAACACTGGGTTTACACACTAGAATCGCCCCCTCTGCACATGAAATCAACTGCTCTCAACCTTGCAAACCTTAGCCCCTTCTAGAGGAGTGGAGAAAGAGTTGACACATGGAACTGCTTCCAGAGAGGCAGGGGTTCTGTATTTTAATAATCTTTCTGGGAGCAGAGATTCATTTCAAAAGTCAGAGATCTGACCAAGGGCCTGTGGAGCACTCAGGGATTAACAACAAAGGTGCTGAGACCTAGAAGTAAAAAAGCCAAGGAGTGAAGCATCAAATGACCACTAAGTCTGAACACTTCTCCTTAACCTCCACCCCACTCTCAACCATGCTAGGAGCTGTGGGTTGGATGGTGCTCCCTCCTCAAAAGGATATGTTCAGATACGACACCTGTGAATGTGACCTTATTTGGAAGCAGGGTCTCTGCAGATATAATCAAGTTAAGATGAGGTCACACTGGAGCAGAGTGACCTTACATCCAATATGACTGATGTTCTTATGAGAAGAGACCCAGACTGACACAGGGACAATGACCATGTGACATCAGAGGCAGAGACCACAGTGCTGCAACTGGAAGACAAGGAACACCAAGCAAGGCCCGTGAACACCAGAGGCTGGAAGGAAGGATTGTCCCCTAAAGCCTTCAGGGAGAGCACGGCCCTGCCAGCACCTGGATTTGGGATCTGTAGCCTCCAGAACAGGGAGACGATAAACTTCTGCTATTATAAGTCACTCAATTTGCAGTACTAGGTTACAGTAGTTCTAAAAACTGATATTCTAGCCTGAGCCCACACTTCTGTCTTCTCAGCTTTACTAAGATTCCTAACTGCTTCTTCTGTTGCCCCTCCAGTGCATCAGAGGAATCTCATAACTCCCACATCAGACCACATCCCTTTTCTGCTCTGGACTGTGCAAGGCTTTCATCCTACTTCTGGTCCCTGCTCCCTGCCTGGAAACCACCTCCCTTTCGCTCCTCGGCTCACTCTCGTCAGACACACTGGTCTTCCTGTTGTTCCTCCAACCTGCCAGGTCACTCCCTCCTGAGGACCCCCTGCCTCAGACCCCCTCCCCCAGGTGACTGCATGGTCCCCCTACCTTCATGTTACTCAGACCCCATGAGGCATCAGCTCCTCAGGGAGGCAGCCAGGATGTCAGCCCACCCACCTCTCTTTCTGTCTCATCCTCCCCATAAGCCTTGTGAAGGTAGGGCCTTGTCCTCCTGCTGCACAGATTCCCACACATATTGGACACATAGAGACCTGGGCAGGGAGACCAGCAACTGGAGACACCAGCAGAGTGGGCATCTCTGATCTGGGCCCAAGCTCGCTTCTCGTGTTAATGGTAGATGCTCTTGAAGCAAACTAGGTATAACAATCACCTAGATACAAACAGGTATTAGTATCTCTAATTTATAAGTAATACACTTTGACTTAAGTCATGGAAGAAGAAAATAAAAAATTCTAAATAAACATTACACTTAACAGATTTCATTAGAAGAGTGATGATTCAGTAACCTAGGGTTTATGTGGCTTAGAGTGTGAAATAAAGTGAAAGGCGTTCAGTCATGTCCGACTCTTTGCGACGCCATGGACTATACAGTCCATGAAATTCTCCAGGCCAAAGTACTAGAGTGGGTAGCCTTTCCCTTCTCCAGGGGACCTTCCCAACCCAGGGATCAAACCCAGGTCTCCTACATTGCAGGAGGATTCCTTACCAACTGAGCCACAAGGGAAGCCCTAGAGTGTAGGCTTAGAGTGTAGTAGTGATATTTCTGGGCTTTCCAGGTGGCATTAGTGGTAAAGAACCTGTCTGCCAATGAGACAGTGTTTGATGATAAGAGACTCAGTTTCAGTTCCTGGGTCGGGAAAATCCACTGGAGGAGGGCATGGCAACCCCTTCCAGTATTCACGCCAGGGAAATCCCAAGAACAGAAGAGCCAGGTGGGCTACAGGTCTTTGGATTCATCCTTCAAGGCATGAACAGCAGCTCTGAGAAGAAGAGGGCATAAAACTCAGGGAGAAGAGGGCATAAAACTCATTGAGAAGAGGGTGTTTACCATGAATGCGAGGAAAGTGAGTTGCGGGGATGTCTGTCCTTGGACACACCTGAGTGCTAGCAATTCCACAGACTTCTATAAACTACTTAGATCTCTCAGTATCAGAATATGACTTGCATCTTTTAGGTACTGCAGCTGATGAGTCACTAAGATTGTGATCTTCTCCTTCAAGGCCTGACGAATACACCTACAAATGTAAAAGGTACAGTATGCAAAAGCACGTTAATGGGGGTGCTTCAAACTGGAAACTTATATTTTGAAAAGAATAAGACAAAGACCACACAGCAGTCAAAGATCTGCAGTTTAAATACCTAATCGATAATAAATATTAAGTAAACATAAATCCATTAATCCGACTAGGGTCTTAAATTTATCAGCAGGAAATTTGAACCTAACTCTGCTTAAAAAATTTTAAAAAGCAGTCCACTGAAGGAGGCACAAATAGCTACGGTTTTTTAATAAAATTCAGCTTAACAATTATATACATGTTTCATAAAGAAAAACAATTGAGTAATACTGAGATTCCGAATTCTACTGAACTAAAACACTATTCTATTGTTATGTAGGAATGGGAGGAGAAGGATCTATGTAATATAAAAATGTGTACATTCTTAGACAGCTTTCTAGGTGATTATAATTAATGATGCAAATATTAACAACAATAAAAAAAAAACTACTAATAGATTCTAAGTAATCTTTGCCACAGTGCATTTGCTAGACACTTGTTCCCAAAGAATGTTAGATAAAAAATGAATGCCAGCGTGGCTTCCATTAGTCTCTGCAATATTCCAGAGGAATATTCCATCCAGGAAGCAATTCTTCTTCCATTAGGACTGAACACTTTCCAAACATGAACATAAAAGAACAGAATCCAAATGGCCCGAATCACAGTGGAAATCACCCAAGGTCTCAGAGCACGTGCCAGTTCTCTATAGTCAAGATCCCCCTTACTACTCAACCTTAATTTTTTTTTACAGGAGAAAAAACAAACAAACAAACAAACTTCCTCCTACATTTTAAATGCAGACCCCTAGGAACTCAGCCCAGCCTAACCTCAAAGCGTCCACAACAACCCCTCTAGGGAAGCAAGTGCCCAAGTGATCACAGGCAGGTCTGAGTGCCCCAGGTCCAGGCCCAAGTGATCCCAGGCAGGTCTGAGTGCCCCAGCCCCTCATAGAGAAAATCTCAGGAACCTGGGCCAGAGCTCAGCCTGTGAGTGAGTCAGATGGAGAGTCTGGAGGCAGCAGACTGCAGCTCAGTCCCTCTCAGGAGCCTGACAACATCAGACAAGAGACTAAACCTCAGTTTCTTCATCTCAGAATGTCAATGATAACGTCATCCACACGTTCTGAGAAATCAAACCACCAACACACTCAGTAAACGTCAGCCCCCTTCTCTGCTCTTCCCTAACCAAAAGTGGTCCCGTGCTTTGGATTCAGTACAGAAGAGTCCTAAGGGGACACTCTGGACACTGGGTCTATGATCAGAATCAGGACCCCAGGACTCAGACACACAAACCATTGCTTCATTAAGTCCAAAAGGATTCATTTTTACCCTTTAACATGTGTTAGTTCAGCGTTCATACTAAGTTTCTTGACTAACACTTTTTTCAGATATCGTACTAAAGCATTTAAATAGAATTTTTTCTCCTTAATTCATAATTACTTGCCAGCAGTCTCAGATGATTCGTTAATTGTTAGAAGATTGGACTTGTTAATCAAATCCAATGGGCTGTTACGTCCAAGATGGACCAACACAAAAGTTTTAAAATGTTTTCTCAACAGCCCATCACAGATGAGGTTACATAATTTTAATGAAGTGATCAATTGGTGGCTTTATATTTTTTCCTAAAAAAATGCTTTTATCCAAATCATTAGGAAGATACACTATTTTCCAAGTTTGTAGATTAAAAATTTCCAAGTCATGACATAGAAATTACTGAGTCAGCAACCAGTTGTTTAGCTGTTATTCTGATATAAAGACTGTGTTAATCCTATAACCTTACATATAATCATATATAAGGGCTGGCCCCTGATAGCTCAGTTGGTAAAAAGTCTGCCTGCAATGAGGGAGACCTTGGTTTGATCCCTGGGTTGGGAAGATCCCTTGAAGAAGGGAAAGGCTACCCACTCTAGTATTCTGGCCTGAAGAATTCCTACAGTCCATGGGGTCACAAAGTGTCAGACACGACTGAGCAACTTTCACTTTAAGACAGGACACATCCTGTGGTGGAGGGGACACAAATGAAACAGACAGAGGCCCCACCTCCATTCATTCAATGGGCAGAGGTTTGTTGAGGAGCCAAGCACTGTCTTAGGTGCTGAAGATACGCTGAAGTCAAGATAGAAGACAATACTCTGCACCGTGCATAGGGGGACCACTGAAAATGCACTAATGGGCCGTGATGTGTGCTCTAAAAAAAAGCAAGGGGGGCTGCTGTCTTAGATAGGGAGACACGGGACCCCTGAGACTCTCTGGGGAAACATCCTGGAAGAAGACAAAGCAGGTGCAGGGGTTCTGGGACTGAACACGCTGGGCTAAGGCGCCTTCCTGCATTCACAGCTTGGGGGCACTCATAAATGGCCAAGAGCACCCACTGAGGGCTGTGAGAAGATGGAAGGCAGGGGCAACTCCTGGAGGAGCGGGAGGGAATGGCAGGGCCCATCTTCCACCTTCCTTCTGGGTCCTGGCACACTGCTCCCTGGCTGTGGGACAGAGGGACTAGTGTGCACAGACAGACCAGGTGAGAATGGACCCCCACAGAGCCAGCACAGCTGGATACTGAGTGAATATGGGGATGAGCTAGAAATGCTTATGGGGGCAGAAGAAGCCTATTCTCTATTTGAGGACCTGTAGCTGCTCCCTGAATGTGAAGAGGGGTCTGTGAAGGGCTGGAGCAGGAGGGTGAGCTGTGTAGACAGCAGCGTGGGAGTCTGATCAGCACAGAACTGAAGACTTGATAATGCAGGAGGCAGGGGTCTGGGATGTGGGGCTGAACCAGGACAGAATCCACAGCTGGACACAGGTGGGACAGCATCAGTTCACCCAAGGCCACTCATCTTCTGTGGGTGACAGAACCCATTTACTGTTCACAGCATGATGTAAAACTCACGAACCTTAATGACCATCCTCCATTACTGAAGGAATCTTCTAATCATAAGTAAAAGTGTGATTCATTCACTTTTAATACAAAACCCTTCACATGACTAAGCTTCCACGTGACCACCATCTCTCACAGCATATTGTTCTGTCCAGTTCTCTAACTTGAGAACACTCTCCAGCTGCTGCTGAGTGAGTTCCTAATTTGCTTTCATGCTCTCTGCTTTTGCTTTAAGTCACCCTAGAGAATGTGGTTCTGATTAGCAAACAACAGTTTTAAGCCTGCTTCTATCAAATATATATCCAAAGTGGTGTGCCCAAAATATTTGAGAGGATTTTATAAATATCTCCTGTGTTTGAAAAAGAGCTCAGGAGAACTTCTATGATCAGCACACTATATTTGACACCAAATGCCTTCCCCTGTGACACGGATGCAACAGCCAGTAGAATCTTCCTGCCCTGATGGGGAACTTGTGCAGATGCAAACAAGACATTTGTGAGCTCAGGGTGGGGTGCTGGGAACAAAGAGGCTGAGATGCCAGGAGCGTGGAGGTTGGGAATCCCTGTCACAGCACTAGCTCCTGTCCCTGAACTCATGACAAGACACAGGCACTTCTCTAAGGGAAAATTCATCAAGCCATGGACAGGAGAGGCTGGGAAAGAGGGGTCAGATCAGAGAGCTAGAGACCTTGCCACGTGTCATCTGCCCTGTTCCCTCTTGTTCTCAAGGATTTTGTGCTACTATTCAGGTTTGTATGTGTGTTACAATATACCTAACATGAAATTTACCATTTTAACAATTTTAAGCATATAGCTTAGTGGCATTAAGTACATTCACATAGTTGTGCAGCCATCACCACCATCCATCTCCACAACTCTTTCATCACCTCAACACTCAGCACATTTTACATACGGACAGGTCCCATCAAAGACTAACGACCCCTGTTTAGTGGACGTGGAATCCCAGCTCCTCGATTCCAGAGCTCAGAGCTCCTCACACATCTTCCTCTCACACACTGGACTCTGCTGAAGTCTCTTCACTTGGATATTCTGGACCTGCTGTAAATAAGTCCCCTCAAATTCACTTGACACTTTAACCATCAGTACTGTAGAATTCAGTGACAGAGACTTTTAAAAGGTAACCATTACCCTTAATTATACTGGACCTAATTTAATCTGACTGGTGTGCTTAGATAAAGAGGAGACTAAGACATAAGGACATGGACACAGGCATGTAAATCAGTGAAGTTAGAACACACCCTCTCACCATGCACAAAAATAAACTCAAAATGGATTAAAGACTTAATCACAAGATGTGACACTATAAAACTCCAGAAGAGATTAGAGGTAAACTTTCTCTGACAAAATTATACCAATGTTTTCTTAGGTCAGTCTCCTAAGGCAATAGAAATAAAAGTAAAAATATACAAATGGGGGCCTCCCTAGTGTTGCACTGGTAAAGAACCCGTGTGCCAATGCAGGGGACATGGTTTCGATCCCTGGTCCAGGAGGGTCCCATATGCCAAAGAGCAACTAAGATCATGCACCACAACTACTGGGCCTGTGCTCTGGGGCCCAGGAGCCTCAGCTACTGAGCCCACATATCCTAGAGCCAATGCTCTGCTCAAGAGGAGCCACTGAAATGAGAAGCCCACACACTGCAACTAGAGAGAAACCCCTGTTCATCACAACTAGAGGGAAAGCCCCACAGCAACAAAGAGCCAACACAGCCATAAATAAATATTTTTAATTAAAAAAAGTAAACAAATGGGATGTAATCAAACTCACAAGCTTTTCACAGCAAAGGAAATTATAAACACAATGAAGAGACAACCTACAGAATGGGAGAAAATACTACAAATGATGTGACCAACAGGGGCTTAATTTCTAAAATATACAAACAGCTCATACAACTTAACAGCAACAACAACAACAAAATCCAATCAAAAAATGGGCAGAAGAACTAAATGGACATTTCACCAAAGGACACATACAGATGGTGAATAGGCACATGAAAAGAAGCTCACCATTTTGAATTATTAGAGGAATGCAAATCAAAACTGCAATGAGGTATCACCTCATTCCATTCAGAATGGTCATCATTAAAATAACAGTGGCTGAGGGAGAGTGGGGTAAAAGGAACCCTCCTACACTGCTGGTGGGAATATCAGCTGTCGCAGCCATTATGGAAAACACTATGGAGGTTCCTCAGAAAACTAAAAACAGAATTACCTTATAATCCAGTAATCCCACTCCTGGGCATATATCTGGAGGAAACTATAAATCAAAAAGATACATGCACCCCTATGTTCATAGCAAAACTATTCACAATAACCGAAACATGGAAATAACCTAAATGTCCATAGACAAATGAATGGATAAAGAAGATATGATACATATAGACAACGTAACACCACTCAGTCATAAAATAAAAAGAAAGAAAGAATACCATTTGCAGAAATGTGGATGGACCTAGACTTTATCATACTAAGTGAAGTAAGTCAGAAAGAGAAAGACAGTTATCATGTATCACTTATACGTGGAATGTAAAATAAGGCAAAAATGAACCTATCTACAAAACAGAAACAGACTCACAGACATAGTGAACAGACAGGGTTGCATGGGTGGAGGGGGTGTTGGGGAGGGATGGACTGGGAATTTGGGGTTAGCAGATGCAAACTGTTACGTGTATAATGGACAAGGTCCTACAGTATAGTGCAGAGAACTATATTCAATACCCTGAGATAAACCAGAATGAAAAAGTATTAAAAAGAATGTATATATGTGTATAACTGAACCACTTTGCTGTACAAAGAAATTAACACAATATCAACTATATCTCAATAGAAACATTAAAACAAAGGGACAGAGATACAGGGGCTCTCGAGGACAGAGGAGAGATCACCTGAGGACACCGTGTGGTGGCCGCTGCCAGTGAGCAAGGAGAGTGTGCTCAGCAGAGACCAAAGCTGCCCGCACGCTGAACTCCCAGCCTCGAGAACTGTGAGAGAATCAATTTCTATTCTTCAAGCACCCCCATCTGTGACAACTTGCTATAGACTGAATGTTTTTTCTCCTCAAAATTAATGCATTAAAAGCTATTCCCATTGTGTTGGTATTAGGAGGTGGGGCCATCGGAAGGATTAGGTCATGAGGGTAGAACCTGCATACATGGGATTGGTGTCCTGATAAAAGGAACTACATGACTCCCTCACCCTTCCACCACGTGAGGACACAGGAATCAGACCCTCATCAAACGCTGAATCTCTCAGCACCCTGACCTTGGACTTTCTCAGCCTCCAGAACCAAGAGAGATAAACTTCCATTATTTCTAAGCCGCCCAGGTTCTGGTCTCCTGTGAGAGCAGCCTGGACGAACACAGCCCCAGCAAATTGACACAGGACCTCACAGCAAGAATTTCCAAACAGCTTCTCTCTGCCAAACACCCTGCCTCCTCCAGGTGAGGACGTGCCTGCTGTCCTCCTCACAGCCCTGCTTCCTCCTCCCTCCACACCTGAGCTTCTACCCTTCCTTCAGCAAAGAACTGGGTCCTCTTCTCAGCCTCCACACACCTGCCCAGCCTGCAGGACCCCAGGGCATTGCCAACCCAGCCCCAGGCACAAGGAGCTTTCCAACTTCAGTGAAAGCCTCCAGCTGACACTTCCACTTGTTATTTCCTACCTTGTATAGAAACTCTCTAAACCTTGACTCAGCTGACCTTTCCACAGGCATCTGTCTTAACAAGCACCACATAGAGACAGGTTCCTCAGAGGCAGGAATAACAGCTGGGCATCCTAGTCTCCCTTGTTCGGTGTGTGGTCCTTCCTCTCTCCTGGCTCACTGTGTTCCTTGTAAACTGAAAGGTTTTGTGCAGTAACATCTGTAAGGGCATCGATCTCAGTGCACACAGTAGGGTGTTAATAAGTGCAGCTGGAAGGCTCATTGGCTTTAACAAGGTGAACAACAGCAAGAGAACTAACTGTGGGGTAGATGTGGAGGCTGCTTCAGAAAGAGCAAATTCATGAGGCTTTCAAAGAGGTCAGTCTAGACTCCACCAGAGGCCTTGGTCAGCATGTGTTAGGACAGAGAGGCATCAGAGCTGTCCACTTTCAGGAGTTCTGTGGCCAAGAAAGAGCCACTGACAACAAATTGCAGAACAAAGTGAGAGTCAGGACTTCAACCAAGATACTGAGTTTCAAATTCAAGGTAACCCCACACGAGGGTCTAAATATTAATTCTAGTAAGGACCCATGAAGCAATGTTAAACACCTGAGTCATACTCAGATGTGAAATAAATCATCTGTAAATTCTAGACTTTATTAAGTATTTCCAAACCAATGGATTAATAAACCAACAGTCTTTCCATGGAAGCCCTATGTTGGTACTGAAAACTTCACTTCTAATGTGTCTTCAACACATGATGGAGGAAAAGGATTGGCATCCAGTTATCAGGTTCCCAAGGCCTACTCTTTGATTTAAAATTTTTACATCATTCTTATCCCTAGGGTCTGGATCCATTACCTGCAAGTCATGGGGCAATCAGCCATCTATCCCTCACTCCCTAAAGCACCGACCCCACTCTCCTCCACACACTCGAAGCACCTGCTGTATTTTCCTGTCCTAACTTCATCATGATGCAAAACTTCTCTATGATGGATCTTGTGTGGAGGGAAGGGAGGGGAGGGAGGAACACCAAGGCAGAGAGAGCTGAAACTCCTAAAGCACAAAGGCTTTCCTGAGCTCCCTTCTCTACAGCGTTCTTGGAAAGCAGAAATGATAGAAAACAGAAGCAAACTCACTGTTCAAACAAGTGCCTGCTGACTCCTGCGTCCACTGCGCTGAACGGATCGTCCAGGAGGTAAATGTCCGCATCCTGATACACGGCTCTAGGAAACAGAGAGACGTCAGGAGAGGACACTTCACACTCCCTGGGTCTCGTCTCTGAATCATGATGGCATCCAACAACTCCATGTTCATTCCAAGAGCCCAAGGAAAAGACCAAGACCCTGCTTCACACAGGCCCGCCCGGTGAGCTGGGTCTGCATGCTCACGTCCACTAGGAGCCGCGGAGGAGGAGGAGCAGGATGGCAACTGAAACCCACTTACCTGGCGAGGCTGACCCGGGCTTTCTCTCCTTCACTCAGTGGGGTTCCTCCATCTCCTCTCACAATTTCATCTTCCTTCAAATTCTGCAAATCCTGCATGGAGATAGAAAAGGAAAAAAGAAAATGACTTAAAATGTGCTCTCCTTCTACCACCCTAACATTTTAGCATCATTTCTTCATATAAGTATTTAATCAACAGCAATGGGCTTATTTCATAGTGACTAAACTGTAACCAGGAAATTTAATAAAACCTCTTAGGGCTCTTCATTTGTTTTCATTCTGTATTTTTTCGAAGCATTTATGCATTTGACCACTTTAACAGGTATTTATTGAGGACTGACTACACACCAGGCATTGTTCTGGGCACAATGAATTCAGCCATGAGGAAACAGACCCCTAGAATTTCTTTCCATGGTGGGGGATGATGGTATGGAAAATTAACCCAAGCACAAGAACTGAGGACAAGAAAGAAAAGCAAACCAGCTCAGGGGGATGGAAAGTGAAGGAAGAAGTGAGTCCACACTGGGGTGTGAGGGCTCTGCTCAGAGGAGCTGTGAGCAAATCTGGGGAGGGGGAGGGGCTCAGGCAGACCTGGAGAGGCTGCTCCACAAAGAGGGAGGGGCGGGTGCAGGGGCCACAGGGAGATTCACAAGGGGTTCAGGACAAGCAAGGAGGCCAGGAGAGCAGTAAGAATGAGGGGAGTGAGGGCAGAGACAGAGCAGGAGGAGCCTGGTAAGGAGGAGGGGGAGGGGAGGGCTGACATGGTCTGAGGTTTACAAAGAAACTCCTGTGCTTTGCAGAAACAAGGAAGTAAGTGGGGAAGGATGAGGGCAGATACAAGTGAGGGCATTACTGGAATAAGCTAGAAAACAGTGGGAATGGAGAGACAGGGTCACATTGCAGAGACATTTGGAAGGCAGAGTCTGTAAGACCTACTGACAGGATGGGTGTTGGCTCTAAGAGAAGAGGACTGTGGTGTTTGGGTTGAAGAAGGGGAAAGACCGGGTCTCCATTTACTGACTTGAGGAAGATAGCAGATGCAGGTTTAGGAGGCTTTTCTTGTGGACAAGCTGAGATGACCTCTTGGTGATGCCACCGAGTGCCACCAGTGCAGCTGGACATGCAGGTGTGAAGGTCTGTGCCAGCGACACAGGTGTGAGAGCTGGTGGCCAAAGTTGGTGAAGGCACAGGATTTATTGTATCTTAAATTATCACTTTTGCTGATCTTGGTCTCTGCTTCTCACTTTCAGAGAAGGAATAACACCTGACCAAGGTCTTCACAGTAATACTTAAGGCAAGTCATAGGGTGATAGACGAGGTCTGTACAAGAAATGGGACCAGAAAGAGTAGGCTAGGCAGGAAAACCAAAAGGAAAGAAACAGTGTGTTTGACGTACACCAAGCAGATCAGCTGGACTAAGTAGATGCTTGTCTGTGAAAGTAGGAAAAACTCAAAGTTAAGAAGGATATGAAGCTTTGACTTGAGGATCTGGGACTCTACCATAAGTTATATTTGAATGCTATTTAAGAAGTAAATAGACAAATCAGTCTAATTTCCTGCATCTGGGGAAATTAAAAAAAAAAAAATGACAACAATATCCCCCAAATGACAAAATAACAATCAAGTTTCAGTTCAGTTAGTCAGTTCAGTCGCTCAGTCATATCCAATGCTTGGCGACCCTATGAATCGCAGCACGCCAGGCCTCCCTGTCCATCACCAACTCCCGGAGTTCATTCAGACTTACATACATTGAGTCAGTGATGCCATCCAGCCATCTCATCCTCCGTCATCCCCTTCTTCTCCTGTCCCCAATCCCTTCCAGCATCAGAGTCTTTTCCAATGAGTCAACACTTCACATGAGGTGGACAAAGTACTGGAGTTTCAGCTTTAGCATCATTCCTTCCAAAGAAATCCCAGAGCTGATCTCCTTCAGAATGGACTGGTTGGATCTCCTTGCAGTCCAAGGGACTCTCAAGAGTCTTCTCCAACACCACAGTTCAAAAGCATCAATTCTTCAGTGCTCAGCTTTCTTCATAGTCCAACTCTCACATCCATACGTGACCACTGGAAAAACCATAACCTTGACTAGATGGACCTTTGTTGGCAAAGTAATGTCTCTGCTTTTCAATATGCTATCTAGGTTGGTCATAATTTTTCTTCCAAGGAGTAAGCGTCTTTTAATTTCATGGCTGCAGTCACCATCTGAAGTGCTTTTGGAGCCCAAAAAAATAAAGTCTGACACTGTTTCCACTGTTTCCCCATCTATTTCCCATAAAGTGATGGGACCAGATGCCATGATCTTCGTTTTCTGAATGTTGAGCTTTAAGCCAACTTTTTCACTCTCCACTTCCACTTTCATCAAGAAGCTTTTTAGTTCCTCTTCACTTTCTGCCACAAGGGTGGTGTCATCTGCATATCTGAGGTTATTGATATTTCTTCCAGCAATCTTGATTCCAGCTTGTGCCTCTTCCAGCCCAGTGTTTCTCATGATGTACTCTGCATTTAAGTTAAATAAGCAGGGTGACAATAAACAGCCTTGACTACTCCTTTTCCTATTTGGAACCAGGCTGTTGTTCCATGTTCAGTTCTACCTGTTGCTTCCTGACCTGCATACAAATTTCTCAAGAGGCAGATCAGGTGGTCTGGTATTCCTATCTCTTTCAGAATTGTCCACAGTTTATTGTGATCCACACAGTCAAAGGCTTTGGCATAGTCAATAAAGCAGAAATAGATGTTTTTCTGGAACTCTTGCTTTTTCCATGATCCAGTGGATGTTGGCAATTTGATCTCTGGTTCCTCTGCCTTTTCTAAAACCAGCTTGAACATTTGGAAGTTCACGGTTCACATATTGCTGAAGCCTGGCTTGGAAAATTTTGAGAATTACTTTACTAGCATGTGAGATGAGTGCAATTGTGTGGTAGTATGAGCATGCTTTGGCATTGCCTTTCTTTGGGATTGGAATGAAAACTGACCTTTTCCAGTCCTGTGGCCACTGCTGAATTTTCCAAATTTGCTGGCATATTGAGTGCAGCACTTTCACAGCATCATTGTTCAGGATTTGAAATAGCTCAGCTGAATTCCATTACCTCCACTAGCTTCGTTCATAGTGATGCTTCCTAAGGCCCACTTGACTTCCCATTCCAGGATTTCTGGCTCTAGGTGAGTGATCACACCATCATGATTACCTTGGTCTTGAAGATCTTTTTTGTACAGTTCTTCTGTGTATTCTTGCCACCTTTTCTTAATATCTTCTGCTTCTGTTAGGTCCATACCATTTCTGTCCTTTATTGAGCCCATCTTTGCATGAAATGTTCCCTTGGTATCTCTAATTTTCTTGAAGAGATCTCTAGTCTTTCCCATTCTGTTGTTTTCCTCTATTTCTTTGCATTGATTGCTGAGGAAGTCTTTCTTATCTCTTCTTGCTATTCTTTGAAACTCTGCATTCAGATGCTCATATCTTTCCTTTTCTCCTTTGTTTTTCACTTATCTTCTTTTCACAGCTATTTGTAAGACCTCCTCAGACAGCCATTTTGCTTTTTTCCATTTCTTTTCCATGGGGATGGTCTTGATCCCTGTCTTCTGTACAATGTCATGAACTTCTGTCCATAATTCATCAGGCACTCTATCTATCAGATCTAGTCCCTTAAACCTATTTCTCACGTCCACTGTATAATCATAAGGGATTTGATTTAGGTCATACCTGAATGGTCTAGTGGTTTTCCCTACTTTCTTCAATTTCAGTCTGAGTTTGGCAATAAGGAGTTCATGATCTGAGCCATAGTCAGCTCCTGGTCTTGTTTTTGTTGACTGTATAGAGCTTCTCCATCTTTGGCTGCAAAGAATACAATGGATCTGATTTTGGTGTTGACTATCTGGTGATGTCCATGTGTAGAGTCTTCTCTTGTGTTGTTGGAAGAGGGTGTTTGCTATGATCAGTACATTTTCTTGGCAAAACTCTATTAGTCTTTGCCCTGCTTCATTCTATATTCCAAGGCCAAATTTGCCTGTTATTCCAGGTGTTTCTTGACTTCCTACTTTTGCATTCCAGTCCCCTATAATGAAAAGGATATCTTTTTTGGGTGTTTGTTCTAAAAGGTGTTGTAGGTCTTCATAGAACCATTCGACTTCAACTTCTTCAGTGTTACTGATTAGGATTAGACTTGGATTACTGTGATATTGAATGGTTTGCCTTGGAAACGAACAGAGATCATTATGTCAGAAGTCTTTGAATTATCTACTAAACCCCTCAGGCATCAACCTAAGATACACAGCAGTACCTTTCTGCAGATGACGCCCTCACTCTCTGTCTCTACTTTAGCAAATTTGGGGAGAAAGTGGGTAGCACCCTGGAGTCTGCATGATAAACAAGTCCTTTGATCTCCCTAAGTCTCACATTCCTCTTCTACAGAATGTGCTAAAAAACGAAAGTCACTAGATTCAAAAGTGAGAACACCCTCTATCAATGGAAAAATGACTGAAATTGATTATAACTTGCTACTGGTGGCTGATGCCTATTTTCCCATCAAACCAACAGTGGGACCACATTCACACTGTGGCTAATAATATGCAAAGCACATGACCATAAAGAGAAGAAAGAAGGTGTCTTCATCGTAACCCTCCCTGACAGGCACACAGACACACAGGTTCCCTGCTCACTCAAAGCTTAACTGGGGTACATCCAATGAAAGGCAGCAATTGGTCTGTCATGAAAATTCATCATTATTTCACCTTCTTTCTTTGTTGAGTTCAGAAGTTATTACCATCCATTGCTTTGGTTTTCATGAACAACAGTGAGCCATTTTAAGACAGGTTCCCAGCCCTAAACACACACACACACACACACACACACACACACACACACACAGAGTTGTTGGCCTCTATTTCACTGTTGAAATCCTTGCAAACTATTCCACTTAGCTTTTATGCTTTGATTCTATGTTGTTTCATTTTGTTTCTCAAAATAGTAACACATCATAACACAGCAATCTTAATCATGATCTAGAAAAGGCACCTAAATCCACTTATTCACTTAGCATAGTTAGGGCACAAGAACAGGCTCTCTCTGAATCTGGTAGCAGTACTATAAGCATGTTATTGACTCTGACGATTATTTATGAACCAGCCCCAAATGGGAAAAATATTTCACAGAATTTGAAATAAAATCCAAGTCAGGTTATTCCACCTTTAGAATAGCAGACACACAAACTAGAGGCAAACTAGGAAATGGTGATGCTGGTTTGGTGCCATCCATCCAGAAGCACATCTAGGGCCCTTCAGCGATGGTGGAGACTTACAGTAGAAGCACCACAGAGCAAACTGCTGAAATGGTAAATGTGGGTCTGGACATAAGGCCCTAGCAGAAGAGGGCTAGACTCTAGAGTCGAGCAGCAGGAGCCCTGCTTTCCTTCACAGCTTTTTTTCCATGTGGAATCACCCCTCCTCTCATGGCCTGTCAATATTCTGCCCATTTTCCCAGGCTCATCCCAAGCACCCTCCCATGGAACCATCCTGGACTCATCCCTTCCTGCTGGGTTCCTAAGGCTCTGTTTACACCTCTCATCTCTCATGAAGGACAATCTTATTCTGCTCCATCATTTGTACATGTGCACACAGCTTCTCTCAGCTCCTGGGGGGCAAGATCTGTGCACCAAGCTCTGTGCTGGACCCTGACGCTGATTATTTCTAATCCTCACAACCTCACAGGAAGTCCTGGCCCCATTTCACAGATGAGGAAACTTAGACGAAGTAAGGCCATATCACTGGTCTGAGGATTGTCAACTGCTAAACAGAAGAGCTGGAATCTGAACCAGATCATGTCCTTTTGAACCAGTTCATAGCCTTATGCTCTTTCACATCACGCTGCCCAGGTGGTGACAGAAGATTATATTTGAAATGAAGGCAACGCTAAAATAACTCAAGTCTCAAAGGCCTCTATACCTAGACACAGAATGATCAGTTAACTTATTATCCTATGATTGTTAAGGCAGTCTGAAAAGAAAATGTCCAAGTTGGCAGGAATGTGTAAATATTAGATGAAAGTACAAACTTACAGGCATCCAAGAGGGATTTGTAAGGTCAAGCAATCTATGTGGGAAAACATCAAACTAGAATTTATCAGCATAATACCTTAATGTAATGCCTAAAATTTTTTTTAAATCCTTAAAAGCTTTTTATAAAACAAAAAATTTAAAGTTTTTAAAAGTGGTTAAAGATAATAGACAGTCAAATGTTACATACTATATTGCTTATGGTAACAGAATATGTTTACTGTTGATTTATGTGGCATCTGGTCCCATTACTTCCCAGCAAATAGGTGAGTAAAAGGTGGAAACAGTGTACAAATTTTATTTTCTTGAGCTCAAAAATCACTGCAGATGAAAAAAAGAAAAATCACTGCAGATGGTGACTGAAGCCATGAAATTAAAAGATGCTTGCTTTTTTGGAAGAAAAGCTATGACCAACCTAGACAGCATATTAAAAAACAGAGACATCACTTTGCTGACAAGGGTCCATATAGTCAAAGCTATGGTTTTTTCCAGTAGTCGTGTATGAATGTGAGAGTTGGAGCATAAAGAAGGCTGAGTGCCAAAGAATTGATACTTTTGAATTATGGTTCTAGAGAAGTCTCTTGAGAGTCCCTTGGACTGCAAGGAGATTAAACCAGTCAATCCTAAAGGATCAGATCAGATCAGTCGCTCAGTCGTGTCCGACTCTTTGCAACCCCATGAATCGCAGCACGCCAGGCCTCCCTGTCCATCACCAACTCCTGGAGTTCACCCAGACTCACGTCCATCAAGCCAGTGATGCCATCCAGCCATCTCATCCTCTGTCGTCCCCTTCTCCTCTTGCCTCAAATCCCTCCCAGCATCAGAGTCTTTTCCAATGAGTCAGCTCTTCGCATGAGGTGGCCAAAGTACTGGAGTTTCAGCTTTAGCATTGGAAAGACTGATGCTAAAGCTGAAGCTCCAATAATTTGGCCACTTGTACAAACTGCCAACTCATTGGAAAAGACCTTGACACTGGAAAAGACTGAGGGCAGGAGGAGAAGAGGACGACAGAGAATGAGATGGTTGGATGGCCTCACCGACTTGGTGGACATGAGTTTGAGCAACTTCTAGGAGATGGTGAAGGACAGGGAAGCCTGGAGTGCTGTACTCCACGGGGTCAAAAACAGCTGGACAGGACTTAGTGACTGAACAACAATGTCTACAGATGAACTAACCTGAGGTCTAGTATCTGCTTTGGAATACCAGGGGATGGCACGGGGTGTTGGGTGGAGGGGTGGCATAGGGCAAGGGTAAAGACCCAGCAAGACTGGCCACCAGCTGACCTGGTGACCAGGTTCAGCTGACCCAGCTGAACCTGGAGGTAGGAACATGAGGGTTCATTACACAGTGCTCTCTATTCTTACAAATTTTTGTTAATTGTCCATTAAAAAAAGAATCTAAAAGTGAATGAAACCACTAAATGAAACAAAGGCATTCTGTGACCATCATTATCACACCAGAATTAAAACAACAACGCATATGACTGCATACTTAAGCAGAAGTCCAGCTTAAAGCAACAAATAAAAGACCTTTCAAAATCAAATAAAAAGAACTTTCAACAAATCTTAGAGCTTAAACCAATATTATCATTATTTGAAATTTGAGTACATGCAACTCAAGAGTCATTACTTACCTCTTCCAAAGCACAAGCCCTTATTACTTTTTCGTATCGGTCTTTTTCATATTTCTTCCCAAATAAAATGTTACTCCTCACAGTTCCTGGAAACACCCAGGGCTGCTGAGAAACATATGCGATCCTCCCGTGCACGCTGACCTTCCCCTGTCTGGGGGGCAGCTCCCCCAGCACAGCACGTAATAGTGAGGACTGAAACAGAAGGCAACACACACGTATGAACAGGCAGCACTCAAGATGGAACATGCCCCACAGCACAGCGGCCCCCACCCTGGTGCTTGATCAATGATATCAGAACAGGATAAAGTACAGCTCTGGAAGTTGCAGGAAAAAGTGGAAAACAGCACTATTGGTCAATGTAGACTAAAGATTGGTAAGGAATGTTAATACTGTAACAATCCACTCTGCCAGAGTTTCCCCCAAATGAAGTGCTCTACTCAGCAAAGACTAAGAATGTTTAACATCTTTCACTAGCAGAGCAGACCAGCATGATGTGTACTTTCTGTATCTGATGTTTAATGCAGTTGTTCTTGCATCTGGGTATCTTTTACTTGACAAATACTTTTTCTTAAAAAGCAGTGTGGGGAGGAGAGGAGCAAGGAACCATGGCTGCTATGGTAGCTCTTTGCAGTGGGCTAGGGAAGAGAAAGTTGACACGTTTTACAACAGCTGTTGTCTGCCTCATAAATCCTGGGATTCATGCAGTGCTGTGGAGAAGTTGTTCACAATATAAACAGGTAACCAGCAACAGGGACCTGCCTATCCCAATGGAAAATCCTTATAAGGAGCCTCTGAAAAAATGTATCTTGTATGAAAAATGTGTAGATCATAAGAATCTACAGCTTTTATTCTAGTTTATTTCTCCATTTACTGGATGCATTTATGGAAGGCATATAACAGGTCTTTGTGGGAACAAACAAAAAGAAATCACAAAAGCAATTAAGAGAGCTCAAATTTCGGGGTTTATGCCAATTACATACAAGGATCCTGCCTATCTCAAAGACCCTAAAGTTTGTAACATCAAATATAGGGAGTAAATTATATAAAGTTATCATCAATAAACGTAATTTGCAACAAGAAAAAAGTTATGTGGGGATTTCCCTGGTGGTCCAGTGATTAAGAATCCGCCTTCCAGGATGGGCGGAAGGCACAGTTTGGGAGTTCAGGTGGACAGGTACACACTGCTGTATTTGAAATGGATCACCAGCAGGGACCTACTCTATCGCTAATGGAACTCTATTCAATGTTACATGGCAGTCTGGATGGGAGGGGAGTTTGGGGAAGAATGGATACATGTATATGCATGGCTGACATACACCCTTCACTGTTCACCTGAAACTATCAGAACATTGTTAACTGGCTACAACCCAGTATAAAATAAAAAGTTAAAAAAATAATAACTACATTCAGAATATAAACACTGAAAAAAAAAAAAAGAAGAAGAAGAATCCACCTTCCAATGACAGAGGCTCTGGTCAGATCCCTGGTCCCCTGGTCAGGGAACTAAGATCCCACATGCCCCAGGGAAACTCAGCCCACATGCCACAATTAGAGACCCCATGCACTGCAACCAAGACCCAATGCAACCAAGTAAATTTTAAAATATATTTTTTAAAAAAACTTAAAGCTTTGTGTGAAGAATATATCCAAAGATTATTATTTAAAAGAACTCTGAGCTAGTTGTATTTGAACAATAGAAGTCCATCATGCCCAGGGAGCTCAAATCCTGTGCTCTGCAACAACCTAGGGTGGTAGGACAGGGTGAGAGGTGGGAAAGAGATTCAAGAGAGAGGAAACATCTGTATACCTATGGCTGTTGATTCATGTTGATGTATGGCAGAAACCAACACAATATTGTAAAGCGATTATTCTCCAATTAAAAACAATAAACATTTTAAAAGCCCTTCATGGAGGAAATCATCACCCTCTCCTGTACACATCCCACATTTAGGTTCCTATATTTTGTCATACAAAACACAGAACACTAAGTGTAACTACACATGCCCTTCAAATCTCCTGTAACACACAGAAATGACATATCCGTGTCCACACCATCAGAGTACTCACCACACTGGGCTGAAATAACCTGCCTGTGTATCTGTCTTGCCCTGGAACTTGGTTGCCTCTGAAAGGCAGAGTTGGGATCTTGCTCAAGTCTGTACCTTTATCTCCAGCAAGTGGCTGCACCTTCACTACATGTGCACTGATGGGACCAAGTCAAGTCACATGAGGAAATGCTCAGAGCTTCCCAGAAGAGCTTTTACCACCTCCAGAATTCCTGGAGAGGTCACCGTGACAAAAAGAAGCCCCCATTGTCTCTATCCAACCTGAACAGCTGTCACATAAATAATCTCCTTCACTGAGACGTCCAAATTCCTGACACCAGTTCCCAACTGTGCAACATGAAGCACCAATAAGGAAAATACAGTGTGCATTTATCCAGGTTTATGTGGCCATGAAACCTTCTCACAAAACTAATATTGCATGGAACACACCTAGAGAAACACCATTCTAGATACAGCCAATTCAAACTGTGTCACACTCAGCTCCAGGTTCCACTCTTGAGAATTTAACAGGGGCTGTGGTGTTGCATCAAGGGCATCACAACTTACCTTTCCTGCTCCCACGGGTCCAACCACAGCTAACAGTTCACCGGGTCTGACAGTAAAGGAAAGGCCTCGTAGAGTTGGGGTTTCTGATTCCTGCAAATTAAAGTTTATAAAAATGTACCCATTTCAATAAAGTAACACATACCTTACTTTAGAAAACAGAGAAAATAATGTAATAGTTATTGATATGCTAACATTAACCAACATTTTTCTCCTTCCTGTTTCAATATACTATGCCCAAGAGGCCTTTTCATCCAATCCTATCTCTTTAGGGTGTTGGAGAAATTTTAGCTGCCTTTAGGAAGGCTCCTTCTTTTACCAGATTTCCGGACACAGCTCTAGACACCCACAGATTTTAAATAGCAGAGATGACAAAGCACCTGCCTGAAATGCAAACTGAAGGATGCACACTAGTTTATTAAAATAATGTACTTAATACAATATTCAGTGTGGGAGGTTTTTAATCATGTGGCTCAGATTGTAAAGAATCTGCCTGCAATGTAGGAGATCTGGATTCGATCCCTGGGTCAGTAAGATCCCCTGGAGAAGAGAACGGAAACCTATTCCAGTATTCTTGCCTGGAGAATATCAGGGACAGAGGAGCCTGGCGGGCTATAGTCGGTGGGGTCGCAAAAAGTTGGACACAACTGAAAGGCTAACACTTTCACTTCCTTTTCAAGTTTTCATCATGACCCTTGGTTTTAACTGTCTATCTCATTAATCCACAAGGTGGCAGCATAAGTACCTGGTGTGCCTAGCCCTTCAATAAATAATTTGAAATCTCCACAATCCATTTTCATTAGATATAGAATGAATCTCAGTAATGCTCAGCAAGCAAAGGGGCACTTTATATGAAGAAGTCACTCTCTTGGTAAATTAATTCTTATAAGTAACAGTCAAAGCTCTCATTTAATGAGAGCTCTAATGTAGCACCACCAACAACAAAAATTGGGGAATAAAGAAATTAATTATGACATTATGGGATAAAGTGATAAAGCCTCAGTTTCCTACGTCTTACATGCATTACCTGTCCTGGCTAAATAGGAGCAATAAAGTACTTGTACTATAAGAAAAACATAAAACATGAAGGTATACTCGTTCCAATGTGAGGGAGAAGAACAAAGTACTCATCAAGCCAATCACAGGTTGTATTCCTGGTAGACTTAAGGGTGTGTGTGTGTGTGTACATATTCAAAGTGTTAATAAAATTGCCTTTAACTGCTGTGTCAAGAAAAAAAAATAGTGGTTACACCTGATTAAGTAAAATGCCCTAAAGACTAAAAGCACAGAGTCTGGATTAAAAATCTGGATAATCTTCAAACTGAAAATATTTTCTGGAAAGAACTGAACTGATTATACAACATTCACATACTAAAATAATGACAATGATTTTTCATTACTAAAAAAATAGCTTCGGATTTCGGGAATGACAAATTATCAACAAGAAGCTAGATTTTAATACAGGAGAAATATTTTTTAAGCTTTTTAAGCTTCTCCACTCCTTTCTTCCTGCCTGACGCTTGGGATTCCTATTTTACTACTTTTCACTCAGTTATGACTACAAAATAGTGAACCATCTACAAACATCAGCTTCCTATTGCAGCCCATCAGTCTGTCATTTCAAGCGAAATGCCAGGCTGGATGAAGCACAAACTGGAATCAAGACTGCCGGGAAAAATATCAATAACCTCAGATATGCAGATGACACCACCCTTATGGCAGAAAGTGAAGAGGAATTAAAAGGCCTCTTGATGAAAGTGAAAGAGGAGAGTGGAAAAAGCTGGCTTAAAACTCAACATTCAGAAAACTAAGATCATGGCATCTGGCCCCATCACTTCATGGGAAATAGATGGAGAAACAATGGAAACAGTGACAGACTTTATTTTTGGAGCTCCAAAATCACTGCAGATGGTGACTGCAGCCATGAAATTAAAAGATGCTTGCTCCTTTGAAGAAAAGCTATGACCAACCTACACAGCATATTAAAAATCAGAGACATTATTTTACCAACAAAGGTCCATCTAGTCAAAGCTATGATTTTTCCAGGAGTCATGTATGGATGTGAGAGTTGGACTACAAAGAAAGCTGAGCGCCAAAGAATTGATGCTTTTGAACTGTGGAGTTGGAGAAGACTCTTGAGAGTCCCTTGGACAGCACGGAGATCCAACCAGTCCATCCTAAAGGAAATCAGCCCTGAATATTCACTGGAAGGAGTGATGCTGAAGCTGAAACTCCAATAGTTTGGCCACCTGATGCAAAGAAATGAATCATTTGAAAAGACCCTGATGCTGGGAAAGATTGAAGGTGGGAGGAGAAGGGGGATAACAGAGGATGAGATGGTTGGATGGCATCACTGACTCGATAGACATGAGGTTGAGTAAGCTCTGGAAGTTGGTGATGGACAGGGAAGCCTGGTGTGCTGCAGTCCATGGGGTCGCAAAGAGCTGGACACAACTGAGCGACTCAACTGAATTGAACCATCTGTCAGGGCCAGACAGGGTTCCCTCCCTGTTCAGGCTTCAGGATCCGGCACTGCTCCGCGGTGACCAGAAGGGGGCAGCACTCAACAGTCGTTGGCTGCTGGGTACCCTCCCCCACTGGTTATCCAGGTTGGGGGACACTGACTCAAGGATTATCATCTGAACCTGGACTCTGTGCAGACGCAATTCGAAATCCCGGTCCCATGAGATCCGCAGGCTCCCACAGGACCATTTTTCTTATTTTGGCTGCTCTGAGTCTTTGTGGCAGTGTGTGGGCTTAATTACTCCATAGCACGTGAGATCTTAGTTCTTCACCGGGGGTGGAACCCACATCCCCTGCACTGGAAGGTGGATTCTTAACCACTGGGCCACGAGAGAAGTCCTGGGACCATTTATTTTAAAGCATAAAGATTGAGATCAAGTTCCATCATTCCATGAATGAGACCTGGGTCCCTGAGACCTGCCCCCACCTGCCCAACTGGCTGTCTAGGGGAACAGGTTACAGAGCTCACATCTGTCTCCTGCCTCCCAGCCCAGCAGGGGCTTCATTCAGACTCAGCTTCTCTCCAAAACCCCAATGTCTTCCCCTTCCCCTCTGAGGGCTCTCTCACCCATGACCTAACCTGACAGCCCTAATTACTAATGACCCCAGCAAGGGGCACAGTCCTTCCATAGGCAAGGCCAGGGCAACAGAACAGGGTGTTCTGGACTACAGTGCAATTTACACAGAAGTCTGTGACCATGTTATTAAGCTCTTAAAAGAACAAGATAGTTCATTTTAAAATGCTGCATAGTTTGACACAAAAGCAATTCAGTGGATACCTGCACACACTGTGGGGGGAGGGTGCAGGGGACAGAAGGACAGACAGCGTTGGGCACCCCAGGTCCACTTGAACTTCTGCATGGAGGACGCGATGTCCAGGCTCTCCCACCCGTTGCCCTGGGCTGCAGGCTGCCTGGCCACACCCTGTGTGATGACCGGCTCAGGGCACCCCCCTGGCCCTGACGTGACTACAGCCCGGCTTTACTGAGCATCACCACGAGAGCCCCAGTACCGCCACTCCTCAGAGGCACCTCTTCAGCACCAGAAATCTGGGAAACCACAACAGCTGTGTTTCCTGTTTTGATGCTAAGGTTGCTAATACTAACTTCTTTGGGAAAAAATGAAAGGTAAAAGCTACTGTTCAGATAACTCAACATTAGTGACTGCCAGGTGCTGAATTCTGTTCTGTGCCCACTGCCAAGCATCGCCAACCAATTCTAAAACCACAACTCTGCCTTCCCTTCCTCAGCTCCCACCACAGCGACCACGTCAAGTACAACTAACGCCACTGTAACTCTGACCTCCCAACCTGTGCCAAAGTCTGCCTTTGACACATCCAGTTTCTTTGGAGGAAATGGCTTCATCTTGGGTGTGCAGGGTGTCATTTTCTTTCTCTATAAATTCTACAGATCTAAAAAACAAAACTACTACACTGTGAAAACAGACCTGCTAAATTAACAAGGACTGGTGTGTAACTAACTGAAACAATATTTTATTTCAATATGTCCCATGTGGAAGATGTTATTCTACTACCCTTAATTGTTCCCATATGAGCATCACCCTTGAAGAAGAATCAGTTAAATCACTTTGTTCAAGGGAATATTTAAAACATTCTTCATGAATCCTTGTGTCTTCTTTTACCTTAAATGACTGTTGCTGTGGTACTGGTTCTCTCTTCTTGACGTGTCAGCTGTGACTCTGTAAGCGATGGAAAACACTGTCCTGTGCAAACAACCTCATGACTCTCTTGACAGTTTAAATGTTGTCATTTTAAAGCCTGAAAGCTGCGTTATTTTTATGTGAACTCAGGATGTAGTTTAGTGACCAGAATTCAGAAGAATATGCTGAAGCAGCATCAATCAGGTGCATTGTTGGCTATCATTTCCAAAGTGGAATAGATTTATAAATTTAGTAGCCTTAGAGCAAAATTCTGTGCTTAATAACAGTTATTCTACATAGAAACAAGAAAAATAGTAAAGTATAGCAGCATATTGTTCATACTTGTAAAGCACCTTATATGTTTGAGAAATTAAAAAACAGTGCCTTAAAGACAGCCTGAAAGGTAAACTTAACCTAAAATTTTGGTGATTCGATATTTCACATTAAAGAAGGAAAAAGTTGGTCTGAGGATGTAACTGTGGATGTGGGCAGTAAAAAACCTGCTTTAAGATACTTAAGTGTTAGCATTTAATTGAAAACATCCCTATTTTATTCAAAACCCAAGTGACTTAAACGATTTTATGCAAAGTCAAAAGCCTTCATCTATTGAACCACCCAAAAGTTTTCTTATGGCTAATAAAAAGTATAAAGTTGATTTAATTTTATTTTCCTCTGTACTTTAAAAAATTATCCTAACACTGTTGTGCCTTAAAAAGATTTCCACCAAGCTTTCTTGAAAAGTAACTTCTATGAGGCAAGAAAGAAGTTGTTTTAGAATCATTTACTGTTTAATTAGACAATCATTTTAAGTTTTAACACAGTAAATGTGAGCAGTGTAATTTCAGAAAAAATTAAGTTGGTCAGATTACTGTGGATTTTTAATGATGATTGCCCTGGGTAAACAGATCATACTTTTTCTTTCTTCTCTCCCATCCTTTACCAGTTTCAATTCCTGTGATGTGATAACATGCATACTTTCATTTCTTTAGTTTCCTTATAAAGCACTAGTTTTTTCAGGTTTAGAGGGATCCCTCTTCCCTGACTTTGACACACAGGATTAGTTCAAGGGCTCAAACCATTTTAAAATGAGCTTTTGCTCATTAAGGCTCCAATTACTAAGGCTTTTTTTGTTTTAGTTTCTTTAATCTATAGTGGTTGAATTTAGCACTTGGTTTTCAATATTTTATGGTAAGAAATGACAAATTGCTTTTGTCCATTTCTTAAGCCAAATTTCCTTACATTTAGATAATTAAAGGTTCATAAAATGAAGATTTACTATTTCTTCATTACTTGCTGGTACAGCTAGAGTTTCTTTTTGTTGCAAATCTGTACATATCCCTAGTGTTTTCAAGGGCCTTAATTGTTTAAAATCTCTGGCTTCAGAGGTTTCTGGGGAAAGGCAGGCTTACATTTTTGTGTTTCCGTCAGTAGTAACAGGGAGCCTGGTGGGCTGCTGTCTCTGGGGTCACACAGAGTCGGACATGACTGAAGCAACTTAGCAGCTAGGTACCTCACAATAGTGCGATGAGTTTTAGATTTAAGTGAGTGCTATAAGATACAAGATTCAGTTGAGAATACATAGAATTGCCCTTCTCCCAAAGTGGTAAATATTAGCTGCAATGGCATCATTGTCATTTAGGTAGACAGGAACACCTTGCCACATAGTAATGTTAACACTGTAGCTATTTCTGTGAAAATGTAGCTGATGAAGCCTCTACTGTAATTCTGAATGCTGCTCTAACAAAACCATAATATGGAATTAGAGTGTACAAGAAAAGCCTCAAGGCCTTGCTCCTCTTCCTTTAGCAGTTTAGTACCTTGAGTTATTAATAATTTGATTTTTTTTTTATTCTAGAAGGTATATAGAAACCTTTTCAGATTTTTCACCTGATTTTTTCACATAGACTGTAGTACAACTAAAATCCTTTATTTTACCTTACAGATATCTGTTGCACAGGCAGATACTGTTGTATATAGATACTTTTATTTCAGTTCATTAAAAACTACAGAACCAATCTGCATCATATATCAAACTGATTTAAAATAAATCTACAAAAAATAAATAAATGATAAAATAAATCTATGTGTTTACTGGGAAAAAAAGAAATCTGCTAATGAGTCATATAAAGGATGTGTTAGCATTCACATACAGTAGTCTTTAAAATGGAATTTTAGTGGTGCTTTCTATAAATGCTTCAAGAGCATTATACCGAGAAACACCAAGCAGGAGATAAATCTACTATATTAAGGTAGGAGAAACCATCAGGGAAGGTCAGGCACCGTGTGTGAGTTTCCATGGACAGAAGGTGCAGGGATGTGGTTTCATGTATCTGGGAACAAACCACTGTGTTGATGGTGGGGAAGGCAGGTGCTGAGTCAGAAGCAGGTGAACACAATGCAGGAGGCACCACAGAGTCACAGGCATGAAAGACAGGGTGAGTCTACAGTTAGGACCCATGCTCTGTGGTCCCCACTCTGACAGCCCGGCTCCTGGGCTCTGCTCTGGAGGGTGGACCCTGTGGTGGAGGCGCCACCTCCCTGAGTCCCTCCAGCGCTGGACGTGAGGGCAGCTTCCTGCCATTGCTAATCTCTGGGTTGTCTCATGCACCACTGTTTAACCCTTTCTAATTTTTCCTCCCTCTTTTATCACCTACGTAACTAACTCCCTGCATGGAACTCCCTCTCCCATTGTGGGATTGAGTTTTCCTGACTAATCCACACTGATGCAGGAGGGTGAGCACAGAGGACCATGAAACCTGGGGTGAGGGGAGCATTTCTGTTGGTAAAGGGGCTGCACTGGGTATGCAATACTGACAGCTTCTTGAGACCAGACCCGGTTGTTTTTTCTCTTTGCCTGCAACTAACAAATAAACCAAGTGTTGGAAACCAACAGCTTGTCATCATCTTGTCAACAACTCTGTCAACTTGCCATCAAGTGCAATCCTTTAACTGGGAATCACTGGTGCTCATTATGCCCACCTGCTGTCTCCTCCTGCCCCTGGCTGCCAACAAAGTGTACAGAATCATCCAGAAGCTCAGGATGGGGGAGCCCCCACCCTACCTCAGCCAAAATCCAGATCACAGCTTCACTCTATGTTTAATAATGTGGTCTGATAATCAAGGCAAAATTGTACACTAACTCCCCAAAGCCTCTTAAACAACCAGTTGTGCAATTAACCCATTCCACACTGCAGCATTTTCTGTCCATTCCTATAAATGCGAACATTACAAATGTATGTACTTTAAGTTCAAAAGGTGCTACTACTTTGAAAACTCTCTTGAAAATGAGATAGAGAGCAAGCAATAAGTCAAAGGCCTTAGGTTGATTTTATACTTAATCTCCATTAGATACAACTTTAGTCCCAATTTTGAGAATTTTTAAAACATACTTTCAGTAAATGAGCAAGTCACAGTTTACACCACACATAAAATCTAAAAATTCTCCAGTAAATCCATGTCACAGTTGCCTGTTAGAAGTCAGAATCCTGGAATGGAGGACTTGTTACCTCATCCCAAAAAGCAGTGAAATCTTGCATGTCCACCATCCTTTCACCATCCGATGGCTGCTGAGGATGGAGCTCTGGTATCTCATCAAGCAATAGAAAATTCTACAGAAAACAAAACAAACAAACAAAAAAACAGATTGTTAAACTGTGGAAGAAAGCACAAATAAAAACAACTGCTTTCCTGGGATTTGCAATAAAAACCTTTGTACAATCTAAATAATGTTTTACCAACTGTACTTAAAGTATTAGTTCACATCAGAACATACTAAATAACATATGGAATAATATTTACTGTTATTACACCTCATGGTATATATTAATAAAATCATATAATATACTGCATTTGTTGCAGTTCAGTCATCAAGTAGTGTCTAACTCTTTGCAGCCCCATGGACTGCAGCACGCCAGGCTCCCCTGTCCTTTACTATCTCCAAGAGTTTGCTCAAATTCATGCTGACTGAGTCAGTGACGCTATCTAACCATCTCATCCTCTGTTGCTGCCTCCTCCTGCCTTCAATCTTCAAAAAGTATCAGGGTCTTTTCCAGTGAGTCGGCTCTAAGCATTAGGTGGCCAAGTATTGGAGCTTCAGCTTCAGCATCAGCATCAGTCCTTCCACTGAGTACCTGGGATTTGATTTCCTTTAGGGTTGACTGGTTTGAAATCTTTGCAGCCCAAGGGACTCTCAAGAGTCTTCTCCAGTACCACAATTCCAAAGCATCAATTATTTGGCACTCAGTCTTCTTTATGGTCCAACTCTCACATCTGTCCATTACTATTGAAAAAATTATAGCTTTGACTATACGGACTTCTGTCAGCAAAGTAATGTCTCTGGTTTTTAATAATGCTGTCTAGGTTTGTCACAGCTTTTCTTCCAAGGAGCAAGTGTCTTTTAATTTCATGGCTGCAGTCACCATCTACAGTGATTTTAGAGCCCAAGGAAATAAAATCTGTCACTGCTTCCGTTGTTTTCCCATATGTTGCAATGAAGTGATGGGACCAGATGTCATGAGTTTAGTTTTCTGAATCATCAAAGGTTTTTAGTTGTCTTCACTTTCTGCCATTAAAGTGGTATCATCTGCATATCTGAGGTTATTGATATTTCTCCTGGCAATCTTGATTCCAGCTTGAGCGTCATCCAGCCTGGCATTTCACATGATATACTCTGAATATAAGTTAAATAAGCAAGGTGACAATAAACAGTCTTGATGTGCTGTGCTATGCTTAGTTGCTTTGGTCGTGTCCGACTCTTAGGGACCCTATGGATTGTAGCCCTCCAGGCTCCTCTGTCCATGGCAATTCTCCAGGCAAGAACACTGGAGTGGGTTGTCAGGCCCTTCTCCAGGGGATCTTCCCAACACAGAGATCAAACCCTGGCTTCCTGCATTGCAGGCAGATTCTTTATTGACTGAGCCTTGAGAGAAGGTGACAATATACAGCCTTAACATACTCCTTTACCAATTTGAAACCAGTCTTTGTTCCATTCCTGTTCCAGCAACAGTTCTAACTGTTGTTTCTTGACCTGAATACAGTTTTCTCAGGAGACAGGTAAGATGGTCTGGTATTCCCATCTCGTTCAGAATTTTCCACAGTTCATTGTGATCCACACAGTCAAAGACTTTAGTGTATTCAATGAAGGAGAAGTAGATGCTTTTCTGGAATTATCTTGCTTTTCCTATGATCCAGTGGATGTTAGCAATTTGATCTCTGGTTCCTATGCCTTTTTAAATCCATTTCATGCATGTAGAAGTTCTTAGTTCACATAATGGTGGGAATTACAAATTTGAAAAGCAGAGGGCAGTTAGAGAGAGGATTAAGCAGTAATTAAAAGGGTGCAGGGATGAAAAGGCAGAAACAAAAGGCAGGTTCAGACACCAACAAGCAAAACATCTGTGGAGGAAAGAACTCATTTTTGAACACAGAGAATTAAGTGAATCTGAGGCCACTCTTCCTGTCCAAGCAGCATGGAGCTTTCAGCAAGTTCCTCCCCTCCCAGCCCAGAGAGGAACTCTGTACCCCAGGACTGTGCAGTCACTGCCTAGTCATCGGAGTCAGCACAGGAGATGCAATCTGCTTGCTTCTCCTGCTTTTAGACATTTTAGTCACTTTGCAGGCATCACTACACAAGAGCCCTGTGCCACTGCTATCTATATATACTACTGGCCCTACATGAGAACCAGTCTTAGGATATCTGTAACACACTCTACCTAATAAAAGAGAGTACCTACAACATTCTGGGAAGTCTGCCAGCTTTGGCACTGGGAGAGTTAACTATCACCTAACTGGCACACAGTGAGACCACATAAAGGAGCTATTTTAGGTAAAATCTGCCTATAACTTTAAAAAGTTATTTGTCCCCAAACCTTGATTCTTCGGATGCTGACAACGGCCTCTGACACCTTCTCAACAGCCATGGGGAAGTAGAGGGTGCTCGAGAACCGCAGAGCCTCAAACAGCATCACCACCACAAACACTTGGCTGGCTGTGATCAGGTTGTCAAGGAGCTCATTGGTGATGAAGGTGACAAAAATCATGATTTTGCTCACAGCGAAAAACGATGCCAAATTCATGCCCCTAAGGTAGGAACTTTTCAGAATCTTGGAAATTTCCTTCCTGGAAAAGAGAGAATGGAATAGGTTTTAAAAGAAGCATCGATATCCAAGTCCACCTCGAGGGCTCCGTCCCGACACCAGGACCACACACTTCATCACTGCTTCACTCTTCCAACTAAGCAGAGGCTTCCTGTCACCCTTTTAAACACTGTGGGTCAATCAGACTGGGTTTGAACATTCATTCAACAAGCATTCATAACCACAAGTCCTGGGTGGGGCTCCCCACTGATGACAGAAAGACACAGTCCATCCCCTCCAGGAGCTCATGAACTTGTGGGGGAAGAGAATAAGACACCCCAAAATTGTGAGACACCAAGACATCAAACAGAGGCAGGCACCATGGCCCCTCTGGAAGCACATGTCCTGGCTATTGTAAATAGTGCTGCAATGAGCACTGAGGTACATGTGTCTTTTTGAATTCTGGTTTTTTCAGGGCATATGCCCAGTAGTGGGGTGGCTGGGTCATATGTAGCCTTATTCCTAGTTTTCTAAGGAATCCCCATCCTGTTGTCCATAATAGCTGTGCCAATTTGCACTCCCACCACAGAGCAAAAGGGTATTGTTTGTAGATGTTTTCTTGATGGCCACTCCTACCAGTGTGAGGTGATACTTCATTGTAGTTTTGATTTGCATTTCTCTAATAAAGAGTGATGTTGAACATTTTTTTCATGTGTTTATTGACTGTTTGCCTTCAGAAGCATATATAATTTTGCCTTTAAGAAGATCATAAATGGAACAGCAGATTAAAATGACATCTCCCCTCTTTCACTTAACCCGCCTGCCACATGTGAGGTGTGGATTCATAGTATTTAAGCTCATCTTCATGTGAAAAGTGGTAAGACTTTTACTTTCAGTTTGTAAAAGCAGGGGGGAAAGTAAAAAATATGGTGTGATACATACAAAAACTTACCTTCTCAGTCTGGTAATAAGGTCTATAAATGACTTTTCCCAAGCATTCATTTTTACTGTTCTGATGCCAGTTATGACTTCAGTCATGGTCCTGATCCTGTCGTCTGTGAGAGCTGCAGTCTTACTCCTGAGGGGACAGACGTGAGATGAGCCATAGTGACCACAGCCCAACTTTCCTCAGCAGCAGCAGGGGGCACAGGGAGGGACCAGGGATCCATGATACCCTACAGCTCTTCTGTGCTGACATCACAGGCAGGTCCTTCTCAAAGTGCAAATGGAGAAAAAGACTTCTAGGAAGTCAACCATTCAGTCCAATTCAAGGAGTAACTTGGAGAACTCACAGTACTGGCTGAGGAAGACCTGAAGTAAGTCAGGTACGAACTCTCCACCTAAGGTCGCAGTTGGGCAGGGAAAGCAAAAAGACACTGAATCTAAGGGGAAGACAGTGTCTGTGTGGTGATAAAATAGGAATGAAGTGCCGGTGAGCAGAAAAGATCGGGCTGTTAATTCCACTGGGGAAGGAGAGCAAGAGCTTCAGAGACCTGGCAGCACTGCAACAGGGCCTCGAAGGGTAAGAAACATCTCTCCACAGCAAGATAGGAAAGGAAATTTAAAATAGACAAAAACATCACATGTAAAGTCACCAAAAAAAAAAAGAAGAAAAAAAAACCTTCAAACAGCACAATACCCCCATCACCTGACAACCTGGACAATGACCCACCTCCAACCCTCTGGGACCTGCTTCAGGTCTATCTCATCACCATTAGGCCCTTCATCGCCAGCCACTGTTCTATCACATATGCTGCTGGGACTGTGTGGCTGTATAAAGACAAAGTTAACTAAGATTGACCTTGTCCTTGAGGCACATATAAGTTAATGGAAACACTGAATTAAAACCAAGACTTGAACATAGATACCTGAAAATTGCATAACAAAAATACATGCAGCTAAACTTGAGCATATAGGATTGTTACTATTTAATAATACTTAAATAACTTCAATATAGGTAACTTCTGCTCAAGGACACTCCACTTATACAGGTATGGTGCTGGAAGGAGCCAGTGAGCGCCGTCACCTTTCCCTCTTCACGATAAGCCTTCAGCTTAGGGCTGGAGCCTCCACTGACGAAGCCTGAAGGCCCTACAATCCACATAAAGAAGAGACTAGAAAAGGCATTGGTTTTGTTTTTGAAGAGAAGTATCGAGCAAATGGTGAATGTTACCAAGCACATATCACCTAGTTTTTAAACCAGTGTTTCTCTTACCTGAGTGACGAGAACAAATTTCCAACACAGCTTTGCAAAAGCAGAAGAATAATGAGAACCGCCATCCCAGCAAGACAAGATATTCCTATTTCCATCCAGAGCAGGGCAGTCACTGCGATAGCCTGCAGTGGCCCCACCCACAGATAGTGCAAGAACATTGTAACCTTAAAAGAGAAACACAAAGCCTTCTTAGAACTGTATAAAATCAAAACCAGTAAGGACAAAGTGTAGAACAATCTGTTCTAAAGAAACAGGCAGGAATCTAAACAGAAATGATATCAGTGAGTTTTATACTTCATGATGAAGCAGAAATCCAAGTGTCCACCCCAGATGATGCTGTTCTGGGGCAGCACAGGGCCAGCCTCAGGGACGTGCCAGGGAGAACCCGACCAGTAGCACTGAAGGAAGATGTTGATTTTGTCCACAACACAGATGAGCTCAGGGCTTCCCCAAACTCTCTCTGTCCCAAAATTCAGCCCCCATCTCCATAGAAGAGCCTATATTATGGTACCTACCACACTCTCCGATATCTACTTGTGCATTTACCTTCCAGACAGGCTGTGGCCTTTCCAGTGCAGAAATTAAGGCTTATTCACCTTCAAATTAAGTAGAGGCCTTATATCATGCTTAATGAATAAATAATTGAAGGAGAAGTGAAAGTGTTAGTCTCTTAGTCATGCCCAATTTGCAACTCCATGGATTGTAGCCCACCAAGCTTCTCTGTCCATGGGATTTTCCCAGGCAAGAATGCTAGAGTGGATTGCCATTTCCTTCACCAGGGAATCTCCTGGCCAGGCCTCCTGCATTGCAGGCAGACTCTTTACCACCTGAGCCACAAGGGAAGCCCCCAAACTTAAAGGTCAGGATCATCCAGGAAAGAGAAGTGGTCTATACAGATCTGACCAACAGCTACAACACTCTGGGTAACATGATTTATTCATAAAGTAAGTGTGAAATGGGTACGATGGGACAGCAGAGAGGAGGCTGTGTCTGACTGGGGACCACACACTTGGCATATTCCTCAAAGGCTCCCTATGCAGCAGGCACTGTACAGGGCACACAGAAAGAACAATCCCTTCCCACCAGGCCTACATCATCCAGAGGAGGAGGAAGACAATCCCACAACACCAACACCACGTACCAAGAAGGACCACTCCAGGAGGACCCCTAGGAACACTAACCAAGCTGGGCAAGAACACTGTTGCCTGTCTATTACTAAGGTATGTTACAGACAATGTCAGAAAAATAAAACCCTCATCTACAGGACAACACATATTATCACATCTAAGCTGCACACAGAAAATGAGCATTGGATAAAGAGAACCCTTGTCTTATGTCCTCAACCGAACCCTGGCTGACACCAAACCCTGGCACCTGGCATCCCAATAAGCTAAATCCAGTGAGAACGATAGGGAATGGAAGAGGATCCCTCAGGCAGCTTACCTGATCAAACCTGTTCACATCGTTGGACAGCAGGTTGACTATTTGGCCTGTGGTGGTCTTCCCCATGGCTGAGCTACTCAGACGAAGTGACTGAAATGAGAGAAAGATATAGAGAATCGGATTTCTGCAGTGATACCAAGTCAGTCTGAGAACATAGCAAAATGGACTGTATTTTCATGGGGTCTTGTGTGGTGTCAGGATGAGCAGTATGATGCCTGAAAGCAGGGCTCTAGGGACCCTTGTTCATCCTTTGATGATTCAATGTGGCGCCAGCCCTGCCCACAAGGACAGCAAAGGGAGGAGCAGGGGATAGAAGCAAAACCCTCCACCCTGTTTCTCAGTGAACCTGGACCTGCCTGAAGGATAAAGAAATATAGATATAGACTTAGGGGTCAACCAAAGCAATTTTGAGCCAAAAACTAGACAGCATATTAAAAAGCGGAGACATCACTATGCCAACAATGGTCCATATAGTCAAAGCTATGGTCTTTTCAGTGGCCTGTACAGATGTGACAGTTGGACCATAAAGAAGGCTGAGCACCGAAGAATTAATGCTTTTGAAATGTGGTGTTGGAGAAGACTCTTGAGAGTCCCTTGGATATCTAGGAGATTCAACCACTCAATCCTAAAGAAAATCAACCCTGAATATTCACTGGAAGGACAGATACTGAAGCTGGAGCTCCAATACTTTGGCCAACTGATGCCAAGAGTTGACAAACTGGAAAAGACCCTGATGCTGGGAAAGAATGAGGGCAGGAAGAAGAGGGAACAACAGAGGATGAGATGGTTGAATGGCATCCCTGACTCAATGTACATGAGTTTGAGCAAACTCCAGGAGACACTGAAGGACAGGGAAGGGTGGTGTGCTGCAGTCCACGGGGTCACAAAGAGCTGGACAGGACTGAGTGCCTGAACAACAACAACAAGATGAGAGTGGAGAGCCTGCCTCAAGGAAAGAGATTAATACGAGGTGTGACATCATTTAAACACTTTGGTCTTAATTTCCTTATTCTAAAACTAACCAGTATAATATTCAAAACACTAATCCTGTGAGGAACCTGTGTTCTTAACGCCAGTCTGCTGACTTGACAAAAAGCACAGCCTATGCTGTATAATTCCTTCATTTGATAAAAGGCTCTGAAAAATTCCCTAGAGATCTGAGGAATCGGAACAGACCACCTTGAGCTGTTTCAACAGACCACCAGCTGTAGCCATCGATCCAAACAAAATGTCATGGTTCATAAAAATGTTCCATTTAGTCCTCAAGTTAAAATTGATATAGCCACAATGGAAGAGACTATGGCAGTTCCTCAAAAGACCAAACATGAAATTAACATATAGTAAAGCAATTTCACTTCTGAGAATGTACTCAAATTAAAGCATAAACTTGAACTGATTATTTGTGCACCATGTTCATAGCAGCACTATGTACAATAGTCAAAAGGTAGAAACAACTCAAATGTCCAGTAACAGATGAATGGATACATACAATGTTGAATATACATGTAAAAGAATATGATTCGATCTTTAAAAAGGACTTAAATTCTGACATTTGTTCCAAGACAGATGAATCTTAAAGACAGTGTACTTACATGGCATAAACAAAATGACAAACATTGTATGATTTCACTTATATGAGGGACCTAGAGGAGTAAAATTCATAGAAAGAAGCAGTAGAAGGATAATGACTAAGAGGAGGGGACTGGGGAGTTAGGGTTTAATGAGTGCAGAGGTTCAGTATGGGAAGGAGAAAAAATTCTGGAGATGCAGAGTGGTGATGGCTGCACAAGAATGTGAAGGTACTTAATGTCACCAAACGGTGCACTTAAAAACAGTTAAAATGGTAAATTTTATGTTGTGTATATTTTACCACAATTTTTTTAAATGAATGAACCAAAGCCAAAAGCAATTTTATCAAAGCTGCAGAAAGGTAAATAAATGACAAGTCATCTTATATATGATGTGTGTACTGTCGCTCAGTCACGTTTGATTCTTTGTGACCCTATGGATTGTAGCCCTCCAGGCTCTTCTGTCTATGAAATTCCTCAAACAAGAATACTAGAGTGGGTTGCCATTTCCTTCTCCACTATACATGATACCTGTTCAAAATTACAAACTATGACTTTGAGCTTAGCAGCCATTCCATTTCCAACACCCGACCTGATTTCTCCTCAGGACCAGGCATCAGGAGGCAGGGCCTCAGCATGAACCACAGATGTTCACAGGGGCCTTTCAGAGCCGCTCGGCAGCACCAGGTTTACCCTAAGGAATTGGTCCACCTGTGACCTGCAAGAAGTGTCTTATTTCTGCATCTCAGTAGAAATCTACATGTAAGGCTGTGCACGAGGAAATTCCCATGTTTCTGGAATTTCAGGTTATGTATACAGTTTCTGACTTTGTAAAGAAACAATTGTTTTAGGCTAATTAAGCCAGTAAATGAACACTTTGGGAGATGTTTACATTCCCATAAGCAACATACAAGGTCAGATCAGATTCCCCAAAGGAGACATTCCAAAGTGTTAGCGGGAAGAGGGAAAAAACCAGAACAGTGGCTCATTTGTGCAGCAAAGAAAGAGCTTTGTTTGACTAAACCATCATCTCAAATCTAACAAGTTTTTCACACTGCAGTTCTGGTGAAATTTCCTGCATACTTATGGGAGCTAAGTATGATCTGGAAAGATGAACATCTAGCTAATTTGTGGGGACATGTGAGTATTTGTCTACTAAATGGCAGAAGGTGCAAGAGAATAACAAAAATGATGAAGGCTGACAATGAAGACCCTTAACTGGAATATATGTTACCCAAGGAGAAACTGGGCTCATGTGCCAAACACAGACAGTGAGATGCCAGGCCTCCGAGTCCACACAGTCCCGAGATTTAACAAGAGTCTGCTCAAGCAAAGATGGGAGAAGACATTCTACATTTTCCCCAGTAATGTATTTCCAAGAAATAGGAGCTCTAGATAAGTAACAAATAGGAAAAGAATCAATAATTTTCATTTAAATCGCCTGGTTTTAGCTTTCATTGAGGATTTTACTCATTTGTAATAAAATTAAATATATTTACTATGTGCAATTTGATGTTTTGATGTAAATAAACATTGGGAAATGGTTACAGTAGGAAAACAAATGAACGAACCCATCATCACACATAGTTATTCTTCTGTGTGTGTGGTGAGAACACTTAAAATCTATTCTCTCAGCAAATTTCAAGAATAAAATACAGCTAAATAAAATTTTTTTCCTAGAAAAAAACGAACAGCCCAGGGCAAAGAGATATGCAGGGTCAAGTTTATATAGAGCCCTTCAGTTCTTAACACTGTGGCAATTCCCTTGTGAAAACAGCTAAAATCCTTAATTCTTTTAAACTACTTAAGACTAGGTTAAACTATAGAATAATTCCATGGCGATTCTCAACACAAAATCACTGAACACACCAAGTCAGGTCTTATTAAAAGTGCTAAAATGCATACTAAAGAAAAAGGAAATATTGAATTAAGAAAATAACTTGAATGAATAGCAACAAATTCCCACCAAAATTACTAAAAGCTGCATAAGATTTCAAGTTTCATCCCAACATTCAGCTCTATTCTTTAATACCATTATAAAAAATCATAGCTATAGAATATAGCGAGAGAATCTATGTTTGGCATGGATTCCATTTATATTTTTCTTTAGTTCACACAATTACACTCAATATGTCTAGATGGGTCATTTAAACATATAATCATTCCCTTTCTCAAATACATTTTGTGCTCCTAGATTTAATTTCATAAATCCGATCAATGAAGTTTACTTTTAAATACAAAGTTGATGTAAAAGATGGTCTTAATGAACAACAAATTGCCACAAATACAGCTACAAGATTAAGGCATGAAAACACTGAAAACCAACTTGACACTTTTTATACTTATTTTTTAATTAGATTCCATTACAAGCTGCATGGATATTACATAAAAACCTGTGGATAAAATTTATCAAAGGCAGCTCTGACCCGATCTCAATACAAAACTTTTCATTATTTACTGGTAAATTTTACTTAAATGACAACAACAAAATTGGCCTGATGCAAATAGCAAGCTTCTCTAGGAAGGTGTAAATTATCCCAGTTACAAGATGTTTCATTTACAGAGAACTAAATGTTCCTGATGCTTCAGGAGAGGAACATACTGTGGTACCGAGTGACACTCACCTTGCGGTAGATCATGTGGCACATGGCTACTCTCAGCCTCATGCCCACGCGCTGCATGTGGTAGAAGCACAAGTGGTGCAGAACGGCCCACACGAGCACGCAGGCGCTCAGCCCTGCCGCGTAGCCGTAGGCTTCATGCAAAGCGGCAGAATTGTCGGGATCATAGTTTTCGACATAACTAATAATTTTGCCCAAAAATATGGGCAGAACTACTTTGGTGCCTTCCTGAAAGAAAAAAAGCCTTAATTAGAAATACAAGTCATGCCAGTTTTTCTTAACACAAGCTGTACTTTTATTGTTAGCATGTTAAAAAGCCATCTTGACAAAATGCTACATTCATGGCTAACCTAAAAGAAAAATACACAGATCTACTCTCTCCAGTAAGACAAGCAGACAACAGTTTTAACATAAGTCAAAATCTTACATTCAAAGACAATAAAGCCTTAGTATTGGGTTGCCCAAAAAGTTCTTTCAGTTTTTAAGTAAAAGACACATTTTTCATTTTCACCAAGAACTTCATTGAACAACGTATTCAAAATTCTGTTCCACTATCTCCTGCCATTTTTCAGGAAACCTGATAATTCCATCTTCCCAAAACTTTATATCTTTTTGAGCAAAGAACGATTTCAGGTGCCTTTTACAGTCTTCCTGGGAATTAAATCTTTTTCCATTAAGAGAATTTTGTAAAAAACAAAATAAACAGAAACCCGAAGGAGCAGTGTCTGGTGAATATGGCAGTTGAGTCAGAACTTCCAAGCCAAGCTGTAACAGTTTTTGCCTGGTCATCAAAGAAACATGCGGTCTTACATTATCCTGATGGAAGATGATTCATTTTCTGTTGAATAATTCCAACACATTTCATCAAGTGCTGCTTTAAGTTCGCCTAACTGGGAGAAGTACTCATTGGAATTAACTGTTTGGTTTTCTGGAAGAAGGTCATAATAGAGTACTCCCTTCCAGTCCCACCATATACACACCACCTTCTCTTGATGAAGACTGTACTTTGGTGTGGTTGGTGGTGGTTCATTTCACTTACCCAGTGATATCTTTCATTCCACATTAGTGTACAGTATCTACTTTTCATTGCCCATTACAATTTGTTTTTAAAAAGGAGCATTTTTTTAATAGTTACATTTCAGTAGAGAATTGCATGCAGAAATAACAGTCAAGAAGATTTTTCTTTTTTTCCCTCACTTAACTTAGGTGGAAACCAAGCATCAAAGTGATTAATATAACCAAGATGGTGAAATGACTTTCAAGGGTTTTTTTTTTTTTTTTGGATATTTTGAGTATGTTGGCTATCTCCCACAGGACATAACATTGATTGTTCTCAATCAATCTCAATTAATGTCTAGATTTGATCTCTATCAACTTTAACTGGTCTACTCGACAGTAAAACATCATCCACCAAGAAATCTCCAACACAAACCTATTTTTTTTTTTTCTTTTTTTGCTGCGTTGGGTCTTCATTGCAGTGTGCAGGCTTCTCTAGTTGGAAAGCGCCAGCATAGTTGCCCTGAGGCATGTGATATTTTAGTTCCGTGACCAGGGATCAAACCCGTGACCCCTGCATTGGAAGGCAGACTCTTAACCACTGGACCACCAGGGAAGTCCCCTGACAGGTTTGTTTTTGATAGCTCTCTTCTGTCTGTAAAATGTTGAGGAACCCACAAGAGGAAGAGAAGGAGAAGAATCCCAAACTCAAATCACAAAGCATAACTAAAAAGCATTTTTTGCTCAACTAACTAGTGCCTGATCAGATTATTTACAGAAAGCTGACTCCATCTCTCAAAAGGATGTGACACTGAAGTCCTAAACGTGTGTCTTGTTCTACACACACCTGTTCACAGGCCTTAACACCTGCCTTACCTCCCACAAGGTCATAGGAGCTTTCATCTACTCCAGAGAAGAGAAGACTCTTTATTGGAAGAATTATGAGTAAGATGACCATATCAGAGGAAGATGACCAGTTCTCAAGAACACAAAGGCTCAATGTTACATTTCTAGGAAGCCTCATCATTCACCCCTGGAGGCACTAAGAGCTTAAGAAGAGCCCCTCATAGATTGTAAAACACACTGTTGATACAGTTTACTGAGATAGAAGTCTGGAGACTTATACAGAGAAGCAAAATTCAAACTACACATGACAGTCCCAGCCCAGATATGATCAAGGGAAGCCCAGTGCTGGAGGCTACAAACCTGTGGCTCTCCACCAGAAGCCCAGTGGTAACACCTGCCATCCCAAAATGCCCTAAAACTGTGATTCTCTTTGGAAATCACTGCTGTCTGTTCAGTTCAGTCTCTCAGTCATGTCCAACTCTTTGTGACCCCATGGACTACAGCTTGCCAGGCTTCCCTTTCTATCACCAACACTTGAGCCTGCTCAAACTGATGTCAGTGATGTCATCCACCTATCTCATCCTCTGTCATCCCCTTCTCCTCCTGCCTTCAATCTTTCCCAGCATCAGGGTCTTTTCAAATGAGTCAGTTCTTCGTAACAGGTGGCCAAAATATTGGAGTTTCAGCTTCAGCATCAGTCCTTCCAATGAATATTCAGGATGGATTTCCTTTAGGATAGACTGGTTGGATCTCCTTGCAGTCCAAGGGACTCTCAAGAGTCTTCTCCAACACCACAATTCAAAAGCATCAATTCTTCAGTGCTCAGCTTTCTTTATAGTCCAACTCTCACATCCATACATAACTACTGGAAAACCACAGCTTTGACTAGATGGACCTTTGTTGGGTGTTACTCAGCTGTCTGTTACTCATCTATTTGATCCTAATATCATTTCAATTACAGGAGGAGTAAGGAGTAATATCACCCATCTAAAAGAATACTAATAAATGCAAGAAATTCAGCAAAAAAAGAGTGCAAAATAAAGGCAGGTCATTACCGCCTAAGTGTCTGGGTTTATCTGCTGAGAGACAGTCTTTAATAACCCAGGTGAGCAAACAGCCTCATTAAGGAGTAATGCCAGTCCATGGCCTATAGCTTCTACTCTTCTGTCTATTCTGGATACTAATCCTCAACTAGTGAGGAATAAAACAGCTGAGAAAATATTCCCTATCAAACTTGAAACTAACCAAATTAAAACATTCTGGATAAGCAGGCACAAGATCAAAAGTTGTTCCCTCAAACTCTTCATCTTTAACGTCAGTCTAAGTTTGATTTGTGAATATTCTTTCCACAAACCAATTCAGAATAGAGTTATTACATCTTCATAGAAATTCTTCACAACTATGAAATGATGAAAGATTTTTTAAAAGAGTCTATTATAATACAACATTTGATAAAGGTTCTACAAGAATCTGAGAGTCTCTGGGGCAGACATTTCTTGGTAGAGTCCTTGGTATTCAGCCTCCTGAAAGCACTTGACTTTGGGCCCCATTTCCTGCTTCTTAGGGGAACTTCTCACAGGATTAAGTGCTAAAATTTCCCTACTCATTATAGTTTCTCCATTACATTTCCACACATACTTAAAAGGTTTCTTACCCAACTCCACCAATTCTGCTTCACAAGAAAAATTTAAAAACACAGAAAACAGAAACAAGCTATATCAGACAAAGAAAAAATGCTTGAGTGAAATATATAAGCAGGAAAAATGAGCTTGTGGGAAAAATGAAGGGGCAATTTACCTTCAGAAATGGGAGAACAGGTGACAAACAGCAGAGCTGAGACAGATCCAGAGCTAAGGAGGAAAATCAGTGAATCTGGGAAAATAATAACATTAGGATGCTAAATATAACTTTACTCCTCCTGACACAGTGGTCTTCATCCTGACTGTACCTTAGCATCACCTAGGAGGGGTTAAGAGCACTCTGAGGCCTAAAGCCAAGCCTCCAGAAACTGGGTTAGGTCAACTGATTAAGGATGGACCCTGAAGTTCCCTCTGCCTGGAAGATTCTGGATGTAGAATCTCATCCCATGGAAACATCTGCTATTATCCTGCATCATCATGGCATCTGGGCCTCGAGGAGCCATGAACCTGCTTTGAAGGACTTACAAGTACCACAGAAGGTTTTATGCTGAGTTCCGTGTTACACATCATACTTCTAAGAAAATTCCTTAGGAACCCAAATTCTTGAGACTCCAAATATGAAATTCAGACCTTTCATTCGAAACACGGGAAAAAAATAAATGTTTATAAAATACAGTATTTACAAAATTAAAATATGAATCAAATTTGTAATGTTATATCTAATGAGGGAGAAGAATTAGAATGGAACAAGCATACCAGTCTTCTTTAAAAATAGCCTCTTCTGTTGATTTGACTTTGGAATTGTGAAAACATTATACAGAATTATAATTATAGAACAATGAAGTTTTCAAAATCAATTCATAAAATTTCAGAGTAAAATAAAACAAAAACTATATCCATCCAGTAGGTTGGCAGTTATACAATGCTGCTGCTGCTGCTAAGTCACTTCAGTCATGTCCGACTCTGTGTGACCCCAGAGACGGCAGCCCACCAGGCTCCTACGTCCCTGGCAATCTTCAGGCAAGAACACTGGAGTGGGTCGCCATTTCCTTCTCCAATGCATGAAAGTAAAAAAGTGAAAAGTGAAAGTGAAGTCGCTCAGTCACGTCTCACTCTTAGTGACCCCATGGACTGCAACCCATCAGGCTCCTCTGTCCATGGGATTTTCCAGGCAAGAGTACTGGAGTGGGGTGCCATTGCCTTCTCTGGCAGTTATACAATAAAGAACTGTTAAAAGTTGTTTAAAAAAAAAATTGAAAACACATTCCCTGTGTGATATGCCTGTCTAAGAACAATATGCACAGCAACAACAACAACAATATGCTTTCAAAAGTCACATTATGGTTAATAGTGTTGATATTATAAGATTTTTAAATGAATAATTATGTCAGTATCATTGAGAACTGGGATTCGCTGAAGTTGCTCAGTCGTGTCTGACTCTTTGTGGCCCCAGGAACTATAGCCTGCCAGACTCCTCTATCCATGGAATTTTTCAGGCAAGAATACTGGAGTGGGTTGCCATGCCCTCCTCAAGGGCACCTTCCCAACGCAAGGATAGAACCCAGGTCTCCCACACTGCAGGGAGACTCTTTACCATCTGAGCCACCATTAGGCATGGCAGAAAAGAGAAAAGATGATGAGAGGAAAAGAGATACCAATCTAAGCGTAAAAAGATAAAGTACAAGCACTACTGCCCTGAATCTGACTTCAACTGGAAATATCCATATAAACTCAAGGTCTGTTTACTACAAAAAATGTATAATATCTTTGTCCAGTGAAAAAGCTGAGAAACAATAGCCAACTCAACAGCAGTGAACACCCCTGGTGCCCACACCATAGTCTCTAAATACCATTTCCAATGAGAAGGAGCCATGGCTGCTTGGAGAAATGGAGATTCCAGGGCTGGGCTAAATTTGTACTTAAAGATGCACAGCTTCTTTTGTGTAACCATAAATCAGAACCTTCTCATCACACCAGAAAGTGAAAAATTAGCAATGATTTCTACAGTTTGCACAAAAGACAGGAGTCCTGGGACGAGACCTATTCTATCCTTAATGGCAGAGGCTGTTTCACAAAGGGCTTAGAAAACTCACTGCTGTTTACAGGCCATCATGGCAGAACAAGAACTCTTAGGAAAAGTCACTTCTAGAAGCCAACTTTCCTGGACAGTAATTAAAAGTTTCACTTCTAAGCAGAATTTTGAATTTGTCACCATTATGAAAGTAATCTTTTTAAAGGAGTCACCTATTTCCTTGACTTATTAAAGATAATGGATTGAGGGGGATTGGAGAATGAGTGAAATAGGTGAAGGAGATGAAGAGGCACAAATTTCCAGTTATGGGAATGTAATTTACAACATAGGAAATACAGTCAATAACACTGGAATAACTTTGTATGGTGACAGAGGGTAACTAGACTGATCAGGGTGATCATTTTATAATGTAAAAATAATATTGAATTACTATGCTATACACTAGAAACTAATATAATATTTTAAGTCAATCATCCTTCAATTTTTTAAAAAAAGTTTTCAATGAGACAGTAAAAATACAGTGTTTTTTTTTTTTTTTTTTTTTAATGAATTGAAAAGTACCACCCTCATATACGTCTCAAGGTCGTCACTGTGGATATTACTGACACCTAATGGCTAATGCTACGCTCTCAGGAACCAGCAGGGTGCACACAGCAGGTCTGCTCTGCAGGTCCCTGTCTGCTTGGCTCAATGCCCCCTCCTCCTCTCCCTTGCTGCGTGATCCTTGGTGGTTGCTTTGAGCCCACAGTATCTCTGCCACCAGCAGCCACTCCTCAGCCTCCCGGGTTAAGCAGAAGTGAGGGACACATGGAAGAAAGCGTTGGGAAATAAATGCAAAGACCACCCAGCTCTTGGGGGAACCAGCCCTGAGTCCAGGCACAAAGCTCACTTTGGAACACAGAGGATTCTGCTTACTCCCTGCCCATCAGTTGAGCTCCCAAGTGAAGATTTACACAAATATGTGCCTTCCTATAGCCTCTACCTAAAACCGACACAACCAGCAAAAGTGGCCTTGGACAAAGGTCAGTGATTAGACAAGGCCAGCCATTTCTAAGGTTCCCACAAAGAGGACATAAACCCTGGTCACTCCTCCCCACTCAGGGTAGGGAGTGAGTGAAACCACTGAGGCTCTTCAGTTCAGTTCAGTCACTCAGTCCTGTCTGACTCTTTGCAACCCCATGGACCGCAGCATGCCAGGCCTCCCTGTTCATCACCAACTCCCGGAGTTTACCCAAACCCATGTCCATTGAGTCAGTGATGCCATCCAGCCATCTCATCCTCTGTCATCCCCTTCTCCTCCTGCCCCCAATCCTTCCCAGCATTAGGGTCTTTTCCAATGAGTCAACTTCACATGGAGTGGCCAAAGTACTAGAGTTTCAGCTTCAACATCAGTGCTTCCAATGAATACCTAAGACTAATATCCTTTAGGATGGACTGGTTGGATCTTCTTACAGTCCAAGGGACTCTCAAGAGTCTTCTCCAACACCACAGTTCAAAAGCATCAATTCTTCGACACTCAGCTTTCTTCACCATCCAAATCCCACATCCATACATGACTACTGGAAAAACCATAGCCTTGACTAGATGGACCTTTGTTGGCACTTCAAGGTAACCCCATTTACACACCAGCAAGTGGACACCTCATCTCTCAGAGAGAAGCCCTGATGACCTGGGGGGGTGGTCTCTGTGTCTCTGGTCCAGGAAGAGTCTTTAGGATCCTCCTCTCCACCCTGAGGGCCCCAGGCAGGCAGAGACCTGTTCTCCTTCTCCTCACCCAAGATCCCCATGAAAGTACACACAGGGGCCAGGCGTGCTAGGAACTCGCTGGCTGTTCTGTTCTAATTAGGGGTGACCTGCACGTGCTCCAGGTTGAACATTAGCCTGGTACTTGCTTCTCCAAGCATTATGGGCACTCCTCAATTCTCACAGGACAGAGGTTTCACACTTTGAAATCCTAACCCTTAAAGCCTCACCCTAGACTGGTTTCACCCTGCCTCTTCCCACTGGTGCTGCCAGGAGTGCCTGCGCTGTGGTGGGTCACAGCACTGTCTGGGAACCATGGGTGACCCATGAGTCATTCTGTGCACCAGAGGAATTAAAAGAGGGCAGGAGGTCAAAAGTAATGTGTCCATGTTTTAGAGAGTCCTGAGCTGAGTTTAGATATTCTGCTATCTAAAATTGTCACCACATAGGGATGGTAATGAGGGCAAGGTTAAAGGGCTCCTGGTCTATCTGAACACAGCATGATGTTGCTTCTAGCATCAATATTCTAGTCAAATCTGGCACCCAGGGGACATGGTCACCTGAACTCTACCCTCATTTACGATCCCAAATCTGACTTCCTGCTCCAGGAAGTTCTTAGCATCCTATTTATTATCTTTAGACAATATTCAGGATGCATGTGTCTGACACTGTGAATACAAAGCTCTAAAGACAAGCCTTTCTGACCCTGGATGAGCTCTCAGGCATTGAGGTGAACAGGCTCATAAGTCAGAGTACCCGAAGTGGAACCTCAATTTGTTCTTTATGCTCCGTGTGACCAGGGGCATCCTATGTAACTACTTGGACTTAGAGTCCTCTCTTCTAAAATGGGGGTAAAATGAAACCTACAACTTCATTGAGTTAGCCCAAGGAATAAGAGTGATATTACACATACTGTGCCCACAGCAGTTCCGGATACATAACGTATTTTGAGTACTTACCATTGTTCCTACTGCACTACTAATAGTACTGCTGCTGCCACCACCCTGACTACTGAGTAGGAGCCCCTGTTACTGCTACTGGAACTTCTAGTACTACAGAGAATGAGCTCCCTTGAAATGACCTTTCTTTCAAGGTCCTCGACTCCCCACTTCTCTGCCATGACCACCCCACAACCAGCCCCAGGGGCTGGGGCTCTACCAACTGACACCTGACACAGGCCCCAGGCCTGGCGTTCCTGGATCCGCAGCAGGAAGTGTTACTAGGGCTGGACAACTTTGAAATAAACACTCCAGCCCACCCTTCACAAGGCACTGCAGCATCTCGGTGGCCAGAGCCCTGTCTAAGGTGGCACTCTGCCCCACACACCTGCCCCACCCTCTGGCACAATGGTCAACCCACCTTTGTCATCAACAAGAACTCCATCTCCCAGGACCACCCAGTCACCTGGGAGCTGCCAGATTCTGTCTCTCCAGTTGTGTGCGTCAGACTTCACTTGCCCACCTGCCCACTGCCCGCAGTGCCCTTCAGTACAACACAGCCTTTAAATAAGAGCCATGCCACCCACCTTTAAACCACTTGGCCCCCCACCTCACCCCCAACACTATGGACTGATGACAGCTCACACCTTCTCCACCTAAAACACCCCTTTCACAGCAACTGCATCTTCCATCCCTCCTGCCCTCACACACTCACACGCCGCCCGTGTCCCTAAGGCAGCACTAAGGGACCACGGAAAGCACAAGCCACCCAGGGGGGTCTGCAGCAGACCCCCAGCAGGCTCAGCCAGAACAGGGCGCTGATGGCACTGTGTCCCCAGGTGGACTGTCTCACTGGGGGATCTTGACCCAGGATCTTCAGGGTCATGGAGGTCATTGACCTCACAGCTTTCTGCCTTTGGTTTTCTCCTGCACATCCTCTCCTAGACCCTCTGCCAATGCCAGGATACTAAGACACTCCTTTTAAACACCAAACCACCTCAACAGTCAGGACTGAAACCAGCACAGATGGTGCATGGATTCTCCACGATTCATGGTGAAGCTGGAGCTCCTCCCCACAGGGGTCTCTGACCTGGATGACTTGGCCCATGGGGAGGGAGCAGCCCAGGGAATGGTGTGCTCTTGGAGCTCTGGCAGCTCCTGCCCAGATGAAGGGCCCCGGGTCCTGTTCCACTGGAATGGGAGAGGTAATGACCCCTTCTTGGGAGAGCATTTTTCAGATGTGTCCTGGGCAAGCTAACAATTGCTTGCTGAGTGACTATAAAATGTCTTAGGTTTTCAGCTCAGGTCCAAGTTTACTTCCTCCAAACCAGGAGGCAAATATTCCTTGAGGTTGTAGGATCTTCTTTTTCTCAAGGATCACTTTTAGCATTTATATCATTTACTGAGCACTAACAATGTCCTAGTATGGTATAAAATGTCAGTGCCATCCTTCCACAATACTATGTTTTAACTGGTTAAAAGAAAAATATTGCCTTAGCAAAAAGTTCATTCAAGTTTTGCCAAAAGCTGTTATGGGAAATCTGAAAGAATTTTTCTGCCAACCCAATAGTAATCCCCTGGAGAATTTGTCTTTAAGCACCTGTCCATTCTAAAAGTAAATACAACCGCTGAACTACATCCTGATTCACAGAGAAGTTTTAACTTCAGACATGAAAGCTCTGTCCTCTCTCGTCCCCATCTCATCCATCTCAGTACTGATCTGCATACACTGAGAAGTTAATGCACAGTTAAGTAAAAACTTTTACCTCAAGAAATATAAGTAGCCCCAAAGCAAAATATAATTTCCAGTAACACTTGATGATTGTTTTCATTAAAGAAGGTTTCCGTGCGTCTTTCTGGGTTCTCAAAATTTCTCGATCCCAGTACCTGCGATGAGAAACAGAGCACAGTGAAGAAGAGCCCTGCTACAGGTAAAACAGGGGAGAGGGCAGAGCAGAAGACAAGCCTTCACTACAGGGCACTTTGCAGCTGCCCCATAGATGCTGGCTAATGGGTCACAGGGCGCCTGAAGGATGAGCAGTGTAGACTGAAGCACCAGTAAAAGCACCAGACCAGGTTTTGAGGGAAAAGTCCCAGTCTCAGAAAACAAGTTCCTGCCAAGCTTTGCTGGACTCACAGATCATGAGCAGCTCATGGGGGCAGACACCCTCCTCCAGGGGCCCCACCTCCAGGGACAGAGCTCAGCCTCCAGGGCCATAGCTTTGGGCTCCCTCCACGTCCACAGGTGCACAGGGAACATGGGCTCCCCCAGCCTCCAAAGTGGGCTAAGCCTGGGGTCAGCCTGAGGGGGTGTGTGTGCAGTGTCAGGGGAGAAGGCTCCAGAGAACACAGTGGAAGGCAAAGTGCACCCCCCAACACACACACCTTTAGCCCCATGTGGAAATTCTCCCTCTCCCTCCCCTTCTCCCTGCTGCCTGTGCTCACCCTTGCAGCTCTTCTCCAAGGCGCTGGGAGCGATCTTCTGGAAGCACTGAGTACAAGTCATCTTGTTTTAATTTCCGTTCATAACCAATTTTAAACAAGGGGTTTAGCCACCTGTTAAAAATTAAGAGGACAATGACATATCTAAATTACACAGCTCTAATTATAATCCTACAGTGATGGGCTTTGTTAATAATTAGACATGTGTTTACACACTCACACACAGACACATACACACTCCCTAATTCTGTAGGCTGAGAGGCCCCAGAAGCAATGACACACTGGTAGCAAAGAGCATTCCAGCCCCACTTTCTTGGGGTTTTGTTTAACATACACAATTACGATTTTTTTCTTGTGGGAAGGACTTTTAAGGTCTACTCTCTTATCACCTTTCAAGTATTCAATACAGTAGGATTAACTATAGTCACCAGACTGGATATTACACCTTCATGAAAGTGAAAGTTGCTCAGTCGTGTCCAACTCTTTGCGACCCGGTCGACTATGGAGTTCATGGAATTTTCTAGGCCAGAATACTGGAGTGGGTAGCCTTTCCCTTCTTCAGGGGATCTTCCCAACCCAGGGATCAAACTCGGGTCTCTCGCGTTGTAGGCGGGAATTCCATGAAATGTATAGTCCATGGGGTTGCAAAGAGTCGGACATGACAGAGGGACTTTCACTTTCACGGGGATGTAACATGCAGTCTGGTGACTATAGTTAATCCTACTGTATAACTTATTTTACAATGGAAGTTTGTGTCTTTTGGCCCCCTTCACCCAGGTCTTGGCTTTTTAATATCCTTTTTCCCAAAAAGGAACCAAGTGAAGAAATGACTGGTTCCAAGGTTGGGGCTGTGTGTGTCAGCACTGATAATTCTGTTTTGTTTTTTTTTTTTAACAGCGATATAAGTGCCTGTCATGAAGCTTTGGAGACATCCATGTCAAAGACATCCATCTCCAGTGAACACGTAACAGCTACACAACGAGATAAAGAGCCAGGCCACCCCACCCGTGAAGTTCCCTCTTTCAGAAAGCTCTGGTTGACCTGATAACAGAACATCTCACTGACTGCTTGCTTCTCCCTTCCCACACTTTAATTCCCGCTCTTATTTTTTAAATTCATTAATAAAGAGTGAACCTTTAAAATCCTAGACACCCCATTCTCAACTTCAAAAAGGCAGAATCCCAAGTCCAAGCTTGCTCAGGAGCTCTCCTTCTCTCTCCACCCAGAACCTCGCTGTGTCACCCCAGCGGTGCCTTGTACCCTCCAGCGCATGTGAGTGATACACCTTGGCATTTCAAAGTTCGCTGATGGTTGGTTGTTGCTGAGATGTGTCTCACAATCCCAAGAACCACAAGGGCCAGTCCAGCCACAACACTGACTGTAAAAGGAGAATTTCTGTGGGGGCTGCTCATAGCTAGTACGAGCCCTGGTGAGCAGAGCCCCAGGCAATCCCAGCAAAAGCCTCACTGTCTACAGGACAAGATCAACAGGCAGAGAAAGTCCAAGATGGGTCTGGGACATCCTGTGCCATAAAATAAGAAAGTGCTCAAGGAATCATGAGGATGTGTAGAAGGACAGAGAAGCTTGAATGGCTCTTGCTAAACAAATCTGAGATACTTAGAGCATCAAGACAAACAAATTGCAATGAACCTTAACCCAGTAAATAATGAAAGAATCCATGAATCCGTAGTGCTACGTAAACAGGAGAGAAATGAAAGCTCTTGCAAACAAATCCAACAAACATAAAAGGAGTAATCAGTTATTTAAAGCTATGTACATAACTGAAAATGTACTGTACGAATAATTTTCAAGTGTAAGATATTTTTTATCTTTACATTAGGAAAAGCCCTTGGGAAATTGTTTTGTGAGTCAATCTGTAAACTATGTGTCCCAAGACATGTCTATTCTAGACAGATGCTTAGTCCCATGTGCAAATCAAGTGCTGGTCCAAAAGACTGCTTAAATTTTATATGCTTACTGATATTTTACACTTTTTTATCCTGCATGTCCTATAAAGTTATAAGTCTGGACAATAAAAATGTTTAACAATTCAAAAAAAATTAAAAAAAGAACAATCAAGTCAAGAAAATCATCAATGGAAATTAAAAACTGGCTGAAAGTTTGAAGCAAAAGATGATATTTGCATAATCTCAACTTATCACTCTGCAAGTATTTATTATAAAGGGAAAAAAACAGTAACTGTACAGATGATCTCACCAAAAAACCTATTCAGATTGATTATGCATTATTTAAATGATAATAGTTAGAATGCAGAGACGGCCCATAGGTAAACACCATTTTACTGATTTTGCCAGGGTAAGGAAATTTCCAAGGCCAGACCATAATAACCCATGGATAGAGATCAAACCAGTCAGTCCTAAAGGAAATCAACCCTGAATATTCATTGGAAGGCCTGATCTGAAGTTCCAATACTTTGGCCAACCTGGTGCAAACAGCTGACTGATTGGAAAAGACCGAGATGCTGGGAAAGATTGAAGGCAAAAGGAGAAGAGGAGAGCAGAAGATGAGATGGTTAGATGACATCACCAACTCAATGGACATGAACTTGAGCAAACTATGGGAGAGAGTAAAGGACAAGGAAGCCTCGTGTGCTGGTCCATGGGGTCGCTGAGTCAGACACGGCTGAATGACTGAATAATAGCAACAACAGAGATTACGTTTCTTCTCTCCTGTTATTCCCAGGACAACACAGGTACAGATGCTTAAGAACTATTTGTTGAAGTATGAATATCCATAACTCATTAAAGAAGCGATAAGATAGACTGAACTTCAGATTTTGCTAATCAGGGTAACTTGGCACCCCTAAAGAACCCCAGTCCAGGAGTCAGAAGACTGGACTCTAGTCTCAGCAGTGGTGCTGAGCACCCAGGGCCTCAGCTGTCCTGTGCTCCACGTCTCCACTCCAGTTCAGCAGCTCCATGACCTTTAACATCTCTAGGTCTCAGTTTCCTTCCAAAACAACAGTGTACATCTAGGAGCTTAACCACTAAGCACGTTTGAAACATGTTAGGTGATTTATTCCACACTTGTCCCCTACAGAAAATGCTCAGGGAATTAGCACTGGGACTTACCGAGATGATGACACCCTGCCCCCAAAGTAAAAGTATTAGTCACTCAGTTGTGTCTGACTCTTTGGGACCCCATGGTCTGTCCACAGAATTCTCTAGGCAAGAATACTGGAGTGGGTAGCCATTCCCTTCTCCAGGGGATCCTTCTGACCCGGGATTAAACCAGGTTCTCCTGCATTACAGGCAGATTTTTTTACCTTTATCTGAGCCACAGGGGAAGCCCACAAAAGATTCTCTTTAAAATTCTGCTTGAAGAGGAAAAGATACTCAACATCAAAATATCTTTGGATCCAGATTCCTTCCCAACTTTTGATGGGAAAGTTTAACATTTATTTAGAGCATTATCTAATGTGCAAAACATGGCATTTATTTTTTAATTAAACTTTTTATTTTGTATAGGAGCATATCCAATGGCCAACATGATAGTTTCAGGAGGACAGCAAAGGGACTGAGCCGTACATACACATGTATCATTCTCCCTCAAACCCCTCTCCCATTCAGGCTGCCACATAACATTGAGCAGTTCCCTGTGCTATACAGTAGGTCCTTGTTGGTTATCCATCCTAAATACAGCGGTATATACATGTCCCTACTAAACTCCCTAACTATCCCTTTCCCCCTTCACTCTCCCTGGCAACCATAAGTTCGTCCTCTAAAGTCTGAGAGTCTGTTTCTGTCAAAATGTGGTATTTAATTAAAATGTATAATTAGGATGTGATGCACATCTATGACCATATATTTTGGTGCATCTTTCCTTTTTCCAAATTCCCAGAAGTAGAATAATTAGTGAAGGGCTGAATTCTTTTCCATTAGGTTCAGACCAATCTGCCCTCTTAACAGTTGTTTGTGAGCTTATTTCATTGTCACCTTTGAGTACCTTTCACTTTTCACTTTCACTTTTCACTTTCATGCATTGGAGAAGGAAATGGCAACCCACTCCAGTGTTCTTGCCTGGAGAATCCCAGGGACAGGGGAGCCTGGTGGGCTGTTGTCTCTGGGGTTGCACAGAGTTGGACACGACTGAAGCAACTTAGCAGTAGCAGCAGTTTGAGTACCTGAATTACAGTTTTTCTGGGCCTAAAGTTCAAAATAATTCAGAGAGTTTTAATTTGAATTTATTTGACTTATGCGTGCTCAGTCATTCAGTCATTCAGTCATTCAGTCATTCAGTCATTCAGTCCACTCTTTGCAAACCCATGGACTGTAGCTTGTCAGACTCCTCTGTCCATGGGATTTTCCAGGAAAAAATACAAGAGTGGGTTGCCATTTGATTCATAAAGATGGAACACTTAAGTCTCTTGATCATTTGTCTTTCTTCAAATGTCTATTAATATATTTTCTATAGAGTATTTATATTTTTGAAATAACTTGTAGTAGTGCATATAATACTTTTTCAGATTTTCATTTGTTCTTTAGAGGTTTTAAATTATATATCATTAAATAAAATCAAGCTTTTCTTTTTCATTTCTCCTGCTGCTTTTGTAGTATGTCTTCTGTAGTATATCCTTACATCATCTAAATATCTGTGTTTATTATAGCTTTTTTCTTATTTTATTTCTAACAGTAAAGGCAGCTAGAATTTTTCTTTTTTTTTTTTTTTTTAGTTTTTGATATAGGATAGGCCCCATTTTTTCTTAAAACAGTCCATTCTCCCATTATGGTTTACTGAATTTTTCTTATTCCTCACTATTGGAAATAAGAAGCACAGTTAATGAAGCGTGTCCAGCTGGGGACTGGATTGTCTAATTCCTTGAGACTCTGTCCTCACTGCAGCCTCTGGGGTGAGCTCTATATTTCTCTCCAGCCTCGTCCCAGAGGCCAGCAGGTTGGGGGTGAGTGCAGGACCTGTCCCCAGTGATGAGGCTGGGGCAGGGTCTTGGACTAGATGCACTTGGCCCATCAGGAAGCTGTTAAATCCTTGCTCCCCTGACACTGGCCACATCTCAGTGAACTGTCCCCTTGCAAAGGGAGTGTGGATGTGAAAACTGTCTGGTATCAAGACAGACTCCCTGGAGACACTTTTCAGAGAAGCTGATGACATGAGGGGGGATGTGAACTGGCCGAGTGCTGAGATGATTTAGGGAGGTTGGTCCTGCTAGGCCCTCAGTAATTATCGATTGTGAGTAGATAGAAATGTTTAATTTCAAACTATGATTCTTTGCACCATTTTCAGAATACCATTTGTTATTGTTCATTAACAGTCAGAAATCCACATGCTGTAGATGGAGGCTGGGTGAGCTCTCCAGGGCTCTTTCTCTGACCTTGACCTGTTCCCAATGACTGTTTAGCTTGATGAGTTTTGGTAATTTTATACAATAACCAGAGCCTCAAGCAAGAAATAGAACATCCCAAAGGTACAGTCAAATTTACTGGTATGTCCTTACAACAAAACAAACTGCCTAACAAATTTAAATTTATCTTCTGTAGTTTACTCTTGATTTTTTTGGTCTTTGTTGTTCTGCAACTGATCAGCCTGAGACTAGTATCCTTTCAGAGGTATCAAGTGAATAATTTTCTGCCCAGAGTCTTCCATGGGTCCCCCAGTGTGTTGATTCCCTACCGTCTGTTGACCTGAAACAAACAGACTGTCAGATATTTCTTCAGCAAAGATGGGCTTATTCAGAATCAGCAGAGGATGGCAGTTTGAGGTCTGCATTTGTGCAGAGCCAAGTGTAAGTCCCCAAAGTGCCAGGGCTGGAGAGCACTTTTACAGAGGGGAAGAGGAGGTTGGGAGGGCTCCTACAGAGTCCATGGGTTTTCATTGCCTGTGTCCTTGCCAGGAAAGGAGAGGAGTCTCTCTTCTTCCTGTTGGGGGCTGCTGTTGTTGTAACCTCATCTATCAAAGTTATCAGAGGCTTTCTACTGGGAACCACATGGGATTTGCACTCTGTGGTGGTGATGACTGCTCTTTGTCTGGGGGGACTTTGCCCTGTTCAGAGCATCACTGACCCTCTCAGCATCCCAGGGAGGTGTTCTCTCCAGGTCTTCTCCGTACTTGCCTGAGGCCATACTGAGAGGTTATGTGGCTGGTTCACAGTCATATAACCAGGAAATGGCAAAATCTAGACTCTAACACAGGAACACTTCCAAATGAGGCACATCAGGTACCATTTTTGTTTTGTATTAAGCTTTTTAAAACTGTGGAAAATGGACACAATATAAAATTTACCATATTGACAATTTTTCAAGCACATGGTTCATTATTGGTAACTATCTTCACATTACTGTGCAACCAGTTTCCAGAACTCTCTTCATCCTGTACCGGTGTGCCATCAAACACTAACTCTACTTCCCTTACCCCCAGCCCTTGGCAACCACAAGGTGACGTTCTCTTTGAATTTGACTGCTCTGAGGACTTCATGTAAATCAAATTATAGTTTGTCCTTTGTGATACACATTTTACAACCCCGCCATCAGTGTGCAGGGTTCCAGTTTCTCCACATCCTTGCCAACACTATTGTTTCTTCCTTTTTTTCCCCATGTGTGAGTTGGTGTCTCATTGTGGTGCATAACTAACACAACATGGTTAAGCAACTTACTCCAATAAAAATCAAGTCTAAAAAATCATGAACTATAATTTCAATTTAAAAAAAAATTTGTGCATGTGTAGATATTCTAGGGGAAAGACTGAGAAATAACCAAAATATCAGCAGGTAGACCTGGCTAATAAAAACAAATCCTTATTCCTTTCTTCTTGTATGTGCTCAGTTATGTCCAACTCTTTGCGACTCTATGGACTGTAGCCCACTAGGCTCCTCAGTCCATGGGATTCTCTATGCAACAATAATGGTGTGGGTTGCCATTTTTTACACAGGGGTATCTTTCTAACCCAAGAATCAAACCTGCCTCTCTTGTGTCTCCTGCACTGGCAGGTAGATTCTTTACCTCTGTGCAACCTATCTGGGAGGCCCTTCTTCTTCTATAGTTTTAAGTTTTTTATAGAAATAGAAAATATATATATATATATATATATATATATATATGTATATATTCTTTACTAAAATTCACAATTCAGTTCAGTTCAGTCGCTCAGTCATGTCCGACTCTTTGTGACCCAATGAATCGCAGCATGCCAGGCCTCCCTGTCCATCACCAACTCCCGGAGTTCACTCAGACTCATGTCCATTGAGTCAGTGACACCATCCAGCCATCTCATCCTCTGTCATCCCCTTCTTATCCTGCCCCCAATCCCTCCCAGCATCAGAGTCTTTTCCAATGAGTCAACTCTTTGCATGAGGTGGCCAAAGCACTGGAGTTTCACCTTTAGCATCATTCCTTCCAAAGAAATCCCAGGGCTGATCTCCTGCAGGATGGATTGGTTGGATCTCCTTGCAGTCCAAGGGACTCTCAAGAGTCTTCTCCAACACCACAGTTCAGAAGCACCAATTCTTCGGCACTTAGCCTTCTTCACAGTCCAACTCTCACATCCATACATTACCACAGGGAAAACCATAGCCTTGACTAGATGGACCTTTGTTGGCCAAGTAATGTCTCTGCTTTTGAATATGCTATCTAGGTTGGTCATAACTTTCCTTCCAAGGAGTAAGAGTCTTTTAATTTCATGGCTGCAGTCACCATCTAAAGTGATTTTGGAGCCCAGAAAAAGAAAGTCTGACACTGTTTCCACTGTTTCCCCATCTATTTCCCATGAAGTGATGGGACCGGATGCCATGATCTTTGTTTTCTGAATGTTGAGCTTTAAGCCAATGTTTTCACTCTCCACTTTCACTTTCATCAAGAGGCGTTTTAGTTCCTCCTCACTTTCTGCCATAAGGGTGGTGTCATCTGCATATCTGAGGTTATTGATATTTCTCCCAGCAATCTTGATTCCAGCTTGTGTTTCTTCCAGCCCAGCATTTCTCATGATGTACTCTGCATATAAGTTAAATAAGCAGGGTGACAATATACAGCCTTGACGTACTCCTTTTCCTATTTGGAGCCAGTCTATTGTTCCATGTCCAATTCTAACTGTTGCTTCCTGACCTGCATACAGATTTCTCAAGAGGCAGGTCAGGTGGTCTGGTATCCCCATCACTTTCAGAATTTCCCACAGTTTATTGTGATCCACACAGTCAAAGGCTTTGGCATAGTCAACAAAGCAGAAATAGATGTTTTTCTGGAACTCTCTTGCTTTTTCCATGATCCACAATTACCAATAGTCAAAATGTATTCTTTCTCTTAAACTCTCAGTCCTACCTGTGCTGTGAAAACACTAAAATCTCAGTGTGGTCATTTGTATAGTCAGTAAGCTAGTTACTGGCATCATTTACAAGTTGAGAAAGCAGATAAAATGTGAGAAGAGAAGCAAACACCCTATGAGAAGATGAAAACTCAGTTTCTCTACAAGGTGGGCCTTGTCTCTGGGCAGCACTTCCTGCCTGGGCTCATTTCAACTTTCCCAGGACAGTGAGTGGGGGACACAAGGAAATCACAAGGGTACCTCAGACTTTGCAAACAGGATGGCAATTGTGGTCACCAATTAACTTCACAAAGTCTGGACCCCTTTTAAAAGTTAGCACTGAAGGAACAATGCCAGTGGGAGGAGAGGCTTAAAGCAGAAGCCAGCCTCCACCTTCCGTCAAAATCACCTGGAGCTTGTTTAACCCCACCCCCACCATTTCTAAATTTACAGCATTGGTCTAAAAGGACTTGATAAGATTTACATTTCTAACAAGCTCCCAGGTGACAAGGATGCCGCAGGTCTGAGAGCCATACTCTGAGAACAGCTGCCCTAAAGCTTGATTATAAAGATGTTTCACGAGCATTATCTCCAACATCAAGAACTTTAAGAACTTCCCTTGAGAAACTCCTGCCTACAAGATCAAAGGTGTGTTTGCATTTGCTTTCTCCCTGCATTTAAGAACAAGTATCCAAAAAGAAGCAGCTCAGAATAGCAGTTACATAAAGGACGATACAAACTCGGGAGCCAGACTCATGATTTGGGGTCCAACTTTCGCTATTAAGCTGTGTGATGCAGACAAGTTACTCAAACTCTTAGAATTTGGGGGAGAATGCATACATGTATCGGAGAAGGCCATGCCACCCCACTCCAGTACTCTTGCCAGGAAAATCCCATGGACGGAAGAGCCTGGTAGGCTGCAGTCCATGGGTCGTGAAGAGTCAGACACAACTGAGCAACTATGACGGAGTCCATTTCCTGTCCACATGAGACTATCATAACATTGTAAATTGGCTATACGCCAATATAAAATAAAGTTTAAAAAAATTACTCAAACTCTCTGCTTAAGTGACTTCACATGTGAAATAAGAGGTACTAGCTTCTTCCAATTCAGCAGGAAAATTGGAAATGGGGGTCTACCCAAATCAATGAGAAGTCCTCATCTTCCCATTTCTATACACACACCTTTTGAAAATCCACAAATAGAACATCCCTGGAGAGTTCCTTGCCCTGCCTGAAGTTAAGGAGAGGTGTCTCTACTTTGGGATCATTTACAGTTGTTGCTATTTAGTCACTCAGTCATATCCAACTCTTTTGCAACCCCATGGACTATTGCCTGCCAGGCTCCTCTGTCCATGGGATTTCTCAGGCAAGAATACCAAAATGGATTGCCATTTCCTCCTTCAGGGGATCTTCCCCACCCAGAGATCAAACCCACGTCTCCTGGGCTCCTGCTATGGCAGGCGAATTCTTTACCACTGAGTCAACAAGGAATCCCACACCCATATTTTTCCTTCTTGACCCTCTTTCCTTAAGGGCTATCAAACGGCTAAGAGATGTAGCCACACACACTGAATACACCACCATCAAAACATGCACAGGAGTTTCTGTTTCCTGGGGATCCCCAAGTCCCTCCCACATAACAACAAAGGAAATACCAGAATGTGTGGGAAAGATGAAGGTTTAGGGTCCAGGAACAAAAGATATAATAATCACTCAAGTGTGATTAAACCCAAAGGTTCCACCCCACCTAGTTAGTGGTCCCAGCTACCAGATGGTGGAGAAGGCAATGGCACCCCACTCCAGTACTCTTGGAAAATCCCATGGCTGGAGGAGCCTGGTTAGCTGCAGTCCACGGGGTCACTAAGAGTCAGACACGACTGAGCAACTTCACTTTCACTTTTCACTTTCATGCATTGGAGAAAGAAATGACAACCCACTCCAGTGTTCTTGCCTGGAGAATCCCAGGGATGGGGGAGCCTGGTGGGCTGCTGTCTATGGGGTCACATAGAGTTGGACATGACTGAAGCGACTTGGCAGCAGGAGCAGCAGCAGCTACCAGATGGAAAACTTCAGTTAAGAGCTTCATCTCTCTGAGCCCCTTCTCATCTGTGAGTTTCCTCCCAGCCCAGGGACCCTTCAGTGGTTTCAGGACCAGAGGACTCCTGGGCAGGACCACCTGCATCAAGACTATGCACTGCTTCTGGAAAGGCTAGAGATGCAGATAAGACCCCATAGGCTTCAGGGACCCCATTCCCAGGGTGACTCTCAAAGGTGGAAGCAGAGACATTCACAGTTAGGTAAGGGGTTGGTCAAATACATCCTCCAGTCTTCTCAGTGTATCCCAGGTAAAAGCAAAATGGGTTCAAGAATCATGTCTCCGTTCATTAAATAAAAAACAGTGTTCTTACACACATGAAATGTGTCACAACTAGATACCAGGATGCACAGTGAGAGATGCACACGGAAAGAAAGAGGGAGGCAGGGAGACATGGTCACAGACACAGGGACAAGGGAACCCAGTGCAGTTGGACTCAGCTGTCACCTAAGGAATGTGGGGAAAGGAGGGGACATTATTGGAAGATGGCAACAGGAGCAAAGCACTAATTAGATAAAGGAAGCTGTTCAGAGCTGTTTGCTTAGCGGGGAAAGTAAGAATTAGTTCAGAACTATGAATCCAGAGCTGTACTGGGGAAGCCGGCTAAGGATGGCGTGCGGGGTCCGGTCCTTCTCTCGTTGGCGGTGACCCCCCTGGGCACCCTGGGTTCTCAGCCTCCCTGCCTCCTGCTCCCTCTGCCCCTCCTGCTCCCAGGGACTAAAGACGCTGACTGGGCAGTGAGCTGCAAGGCACAGAGACCCTGCGCCCCGCCACCAGGTCCCTTTTCCCGTTCCTGCTACCCCTTCCCGCAGCCTCACCCAGAGGGCGCAGACAGGGACCCCCGCGGCCCGCGTGGGGAGACCCCACTCGCTACAAGCAGCCATCGGAAAGCTCTCGCTCGCCCTGACCCTCGACCCTCAGCTCCTGCAAGGCGCAGCAGCGTCAGGCACTGGCCCTGAGGGGGCGCGGTGTCTCAGCCCAGGCGGGCTCTCACCAGGAGAACAGCCGGGAGCAGAAGTTCGCGTCCTGCAATGGGCTGGGCTTCTCCTCCGGGGACACCGGCCGCATCTTGCCAGCTTGGACCCGCGCGGGCCGGGAGCGTGGGGTGGGGGCAACGGGGGGCCACACGCAGGTGAGAGGCGAGGCCGCAGGCGCCGCTGATGGAGGCCGTGGGGGAACCGCAGGGCGCGGGGAGCAGGACCCTAGGCGCCCTCGTTCCCGCCCTGGGCTGCAAAGTCTACCAGAGGGCGTGCTCTGAGCTCGGGTCCCCACCCAGAAGATGGAGAAGGAGGGGCAGGCTGCAACAGAAACGCCCCTCAGCTGTGGTGAAGACCAGAGAAAGCTGGCAGAAGGAGATAGCAGTCTGCCCTCCGGGCACGCTGCCCTCATCAGGACCAAACAAGGGCGCTGTGGGAAGGTCTCCAACTGGAATGGTGCAGGACCCTGGGCAGCCTTCCTGGGAGAGACCCCACCCCACCGAGAGATACCCTGAGCTAGTGGCCAGTACTGGTCAGTGGAGGTGAGCACAGATGACAGGCACAAAGCTGCCAGGCTACTGAGATGACAGCCACAGGCTCCCCAGTGTCTGTTCTACTGCGAGGCTGGCCCTGAGGAATCCTGTTTTGATAAGAGGAGGGAAAAGGAAAGACCACAGCACATCCTTCTCCTGGCATGAAGGACAGTTACTCAGCAGTGAACTGATGCACAGAGAAAAGTACATAAGCAAGAAGTCAACGTTTACTTTGTTTATCCCTCAAATAAATAAATTTTGAATCAGCCAATAAGCAGGTATGAGTTCAAGAGGGAAATGAATAACTTCAGACGTTTTTCCCATACATGAACCTCATATGAATATATATGAAGAAAATAAACGCATTCAAAGAAATATTTCTGGAATGAATAAACAAAGTGTGGTATAAACATACAATGAAATATCACTCAGCCTTAAAAAGGAAGGAAATTCTGACACACGTCGCAGCGTGGATGAACCTTGAAGACTGTGATGTTGTGACTTATAATTAGAACATGTATTTAGTTTTCATGATGTTGCTGGTACAGAACTCCTAATATCCTTAGGTGCTCTAAGGTAAGAGTGAAAAAGTGTCTTTTGAAAATTACAACAGGCCCTTTTCAACTACACCTGAGTTTTAGTGAATTCATCTGTTTGTCAGAAAAACCAAACACCTGATTAAAGGGTTGGCACTTTCAGCCCCACCCTCCACGTTCAGGGTGGAGAGGGACTGGAAACAGTTGAACTACCAATGGCCAATGCTTTAACCAGTCTTGCCTAAAGTATGCTTCTATGAAGCCTCAATAAAAAAACCAATAGGATGGGGTTCACAGAGCTTCCCAGCTACTGAACCTGTGCAGGTGCGGGGAGGGCGACTCACCTGGAGAGGGCTGGAAGCCCCTACCCCTCGCCCTACCTTGTTCTCTGCATCTCTTCCATCTGGCTGTTCTGCAGTTGAATCCTTTTGTAATAAACTAGTGATCTAGTTGAGTAAGCTGTTTTCCTGAGCTGTAAGCCACTCTAGAAAATTACCAAACCCAAGGAGGAGGTAATGGGAAGCCTGATTTGTGATCAGTCTGTAAGAAAAACAGGTAACCACCTAGACTCACCACTGGCTTCTGAAGTTGAGAAGAAGGGGTAGTACTGTGGGACTGGGTCCTTGACCTATACAAGGTCTAACAAAAACTCCAGGCAGACAGCGTCAGAATTGACTTAATTGTGGGACACAGTTGTGTCTGTATAGTCTGAGAACTGGTTCAGTTCAGTCACTCAGTTGTGTCCAACTCTTTGTGACCCCATGGGCTCTATAACACACCAGGCCTTCCTGTCCATCACCAACTCCCGGAGTTTACTCAAACTCATGTCCATTGAGTTGGTGATGCCATCCAACCACCTCATCCTTTGTCATTCCCTTCTCCTCCCGCCTTCAATCTTGCCCAGCATCAGAGTCTTTTCAAATGAGTCAGTTCTTTGCATCAGCTGGCCAAAGTATTGGAGTTTCAGCTTCAACATCAGTCCTTCCAATGAATATTCAGGACTGATTTCCTTTAGGATGGACTGGTTGGATCTACTTGCTGTCCAAGGGACTCTCAAGAGTCTTCTCCAACATCATAGTTCAAAAGCTTAAATTCTTCAGCACTCAGCTTTCTTTATAATCCAACTCTCACATCCATACATGACTACTAGATAAACCATAGCTTTGACTAGATGGACCTTTGTTGGCAAATTAACGTCTCTCCTTTATAATAAGCTCTCTAGGTTGGTCATAACGTTTCTTCCAAGGAGCAAGGGTCTTTTAATTTAATGACTGCAGTCACAATCTGTAGTGACTTTGGAGCCCAAGAAAATAAAATCTGTCACTGTTTCCACTGTTTCCCCATCTATTTCCCATGAAGTGATGGGACCAGATGCCATGATCTTAGTTTTCTGAAAGTTGAGCTTTAAGCCAACTTTTTCACTCTCCTCTTTCACTTTCATCAAGAGGCTCTTTAGTTCTTCTTCACTTTCTGCCACAAGGGTGGTGTCATCTGCATATCTGAGGTGATTGATATTTCTCCCGGCAATCTTGACAGACTGAAAACCACAATCACAGAAAACTGAAGATTAGCTGTACTTAAAACAATCAAGGTGACGCTGGTCAGACCACCAGTGACTAATTTCAAGACGACAGTCAGCACTGACTCTGCTCTTTATACTCATAGCCCTCTCCCTGTCTATAAAAGCTCTTGTCCACTATCAACAGTGGGGACAGTCAGCCTTTGGACAGGTGCCCACCCTCCCCCCACTAATATATACTGGCATCTAAAATAAAGTTCTTTTCCACCCACCTGGTCTGTTTACTGGCTTTTGAGCGGCGAGCAGCCAGACACCCACCCACCCCTTCAGTATCACTTTTTGGCCTTCTATGGTCAGCCTTTGAGCTATCACAGCACCAGCCATGGTGAGAGGTAAGTGACTTTTAGTGTTATAATGCAGGATCAGAGACCAGACCACGGTCAACACCATCTTGATTAGCTGGTTCAAGCCAGTTTCTGTGGGATCCTGTTTTTCTCAATGTATGTGCCCCTCTTCCTTCCTGTCTCAACAGCATAGACACATTGTTTCTATAGTGACAAGGCCATCTTAGCCTGTCATCTTGAAGTCCATATCTGTATATGGGGTTACACAGGGTTCTATGTGTACCCTGATGTCTATGTCTTTCCCTTTCCCATTTAGGCAATACCAGGTTGTCTTCCTCACATGAAGGGCACCAGGGACTCCCACTTATTTCAGGCGCAACATCAAGCCCCAGCCAAGAGGGAGTTACCTTATGCATTAAAGAAAAAACAAAAACTGATTATATCAATACCTTTCCTATTGAACCTTGAGGCATAGAGAGAAATTGGTCTCTTTCTCTTCATCAAGATTATCTCCACAGGTAACAAAGGAAACACACATTAAAGGTAAGCTGGGGCCTTTAATATTCAGGGAGGCTGGGCTGTAATGGAACAGTCACTGACAAAGCCCATCAATTCCCTGGGAGTAAAAGTAGAATCTGGATAATGAAATAAAGTATCACCTTTTTTCTCTCCCTTTGTGCTGAGTCTTGTTTCACTTGCTCACAGGGCACCTCGTGTAGAAGCCTCACACCTGGCCCTTCAGACGAGACTCCCTGGTGTGAAAAGGCTGCGCTGACACCTCAGCTCTGAGGGCCGTGTGTCTCTGTGCCCGGCACTGTGATTCAAGATGGCGGCCCCAGGGCCGAGTGCAGAGACACTGAGCCCAGCTCTGTGATTCAGGATGGTGGCAAAGGGGCCATGTGCAGAGATGCTGACCCAGCATTATGACCTGGAGCCACAAGCAGCACAGCTGAGCCTGTCCTGTGAGAACCCCTCAATCCCCCAGCTGACAGGAATCACACACAGCAGTCCCAGGAGTGCTTTTAGGAGAGAGTGTGTCCTCTAGAGCACATTCTATTGGGACAAGCCACACCTGGCAGAGGGGCTTCCCAGGTGGCTCAGCAGTAAAGAACCTGCCTGCCAGTGCAGGAGACTCACGTTGATCCCTGGGTCAGGAAGATCCCTTGAAATGGCAACCCACTCCAATATTCTTGCCTGGGAAATCCCACTGACAGAGGAGCCTGGAGGGGTGCAGTCCATGGGGTCACAAAGAGTCAGAAATGACTGAGTGACTAAGCACACACACAAACCTGGTTAAAGGACGCCCAGCCCCCCGTTTGGGTCTGACTGGGGAGGGTCAGTAACAAAGTAGGAAGAAATCAAGCCATCTTTGGTTTTCCTGGTGACTCAGATGGTGAAGAATCGGCCTGCAATGGAGGAGACCCGGGTTTGATCCCTGGATTGGGAAGATCCCCTTGGGAAGGGAATAGGCAACCCACTTCAGTATTCTTACCTGTATAATTCCATGGAATTCTGGTGGATGACGTGCTGGCGTGCTACAATTCATGGGGTGGCAAAAAGTCAGACACAACTGAGCGACTGAACTGAACTGAACTGATAGTCCATGGAGTTCCAAAGAGTCAGACAAATCTGAGTGACAAACGTTTTCTAGCAATGAAAGCTGCTGCCGTTTGGGAAAGAAATGAGATCTTTTGCTTCTAACAGAGGTCTTCTCTTGGCTGCAGGGTGGAGTTATCTGTGGGGTTTTAAAAAGCGTTGCCTTCTGCCTTCCTTCTCCCGAGATTCTGATTTAACTGACATGAGGCTTCAGCACTGGGGTTTACAGAGCTCCCCTGGTGATTTTACAAACCACAAGCCTTTGCCATGTTTAAGCTATAAGGATTCTATCTGGACGAGGAAGAGAGTAAACAAATCAGGTGATTCTGTAGGAGCAGGAGTGTGTACTTCTGTGTCTAGGGTGTAGATGAGGTTGGTGAGGTGGGGGCCTGTGATACCTCTTGCCCGCTGAGAGGTCTTCCTGGCCCCTCATTCCATGGCCTTTCCACGCTGCTCACCTGGATACATGGATTCTTCTGCCCCCTGGTGGTGATGTTCAGTATAACACAGTTGTCCTTAGAGGTTTCATACCAGCCCAGCCTAGTTGGGCTTCCCTGGTGGCTCTGGTGGTAGAGAATCTCCTTGCCAATACAGAAGGTGCAAGGTTCAATCCCTGGTTCAGAAAAATCCCCTAGAGCAGGCAAATGGCAACCCATTCCAGTATTCTTGCCTGAAGAATCCCATATGGACAAAGGAGCCTAGCAGGCCATGGATTCACAAGAGTCGGACATGACTTAGTGACTAAACCACCACAGCCTTAGTTCATCACAAACCTGAGCCTGAGTCCCAAGGTGTGGCTTGCTGGGAGGGAAATCCTGGGAACTGTACAGGATGAGCAGCTCAGCAGTAACTTCAGGAGTCTCTCCTGCACATGGAAGCTCAAGGAGCTCCGGGCCACTGGCCAAGCATGAGTCTATAACAGGCTGTGAATGGAGTCTTCCTGTGCCTGGGGTCTTAGGGGTGTGTGTGTTCAATCTTGATGACTTTTTGGGACCCCATGGACAGAGGATGGGATTTTCTAGGCAGGAATACTGGAGTGGGTTGCTATTTCCTCTTCCAGGGGATCTTCCTGACCCAGGAATGAAACCTGCATCTCTTGGGTATCCTACAGTTGCAGGCAGATTCCTTACCACAAAGCGCCCCCTGGAGTGTTGAGGAAATTGATCTTATCAGGCAGTGACAGGTGCTTCCCAGCCTCAGTGGTAAAGAATCTGCCTGCCAATGCAGGGGACACAGGAGAGGCAAGTTCCTTGTCTGGGTTAGGAAGAAGCCCTGGAGGAGGAAATGGCAACCCACTCCAGTATTTTTTTTTTTTAATTTATTTTTTTAACTTTACAATATTGTATTTGTTTTGCCATATATCAAAATGAATCTGCCACAGGTATACATGTGTTCCCCATCCTGAACCCTCCTCCCACCTCCCTCCCCATACCCTCCCTCTGGGTCGTCCCAGTGCACCAGCCCCAAGCATCCAGTATCGTGAATCGAACCTGGACTGGCGACTCATTTCATATATGATATTATACATGTTTCAATGCCATTCTCCCAAATCATCCCACCCTCTCCCTCTCCCACAGAGTCAAAAGACTGTTAAAAAAAAAAAGTGTCCACCATGCCAGTATTCTTGCCTAGAGAATCCCATGAAAAGAGGAGTCTGGTAGGCTACAGTCATAGGGTTGCAAAGAGTCGGACGTGACTAAGCACAGCCAGTAACAAGTGCCTATGATATGGAGCATCAAGAAGTGCAGAGGTGTAAGGTAATGAGAGTCCCAATAAACAGCTGCTGCTGCTAAGTTGCTTCAGTCGTGTCTGACTCTGTGCGACCCCATAGACGGCAGCCCACCAGGCTCCCCCGTCCCTGGGATTCTCCAGGCAAGAACAATGGAGTGGGTTGCCATTTCCTTCTCCAATGCATGAAAGTGAAAAGTGAAAGTGAAGTTGCTCAGTCGTGTCCGACTCTTAGCGACCCCGTGGACTGCAGCCTACTAGGCTCCTCCACTCATGGGATTTTCCAGGCAAGAGTACTGGAGTGGGGTGCCATTGCCTTCTCCACAATAAACAGCAGCCACCCCTTATTCTTCTCTGTGTGCCAGGATGTGTTTTTACTTAACTATCACCTTTAATTATTTTTTGGTATATAAAAATTTATTACTGTCATGCTTTCTTCATCAAAATTTATGATATTAGTCTTTCCTTCTTGCCTTTGTATAAGACCAAAAGAGAGACACTGGCTAATGTGACAACCTTAAAGCAGACATCAAGAATGTCACCAACGGCATGACCTTTGCAACCAAATCCAGCAACCAGAATGTCATCATTTTCCTCAATAGAATTCAAGCAACCATCACTGGGTACAAAGGCTGTGATTTTTTGCCATTCTCGATGAGCTGAACCCTGACACATTTCCTGATGGCAGAATTTGGTTGTTTGGCTTCAACCCCTACTTTTTTGAGCACAATTCTCTTGGCATGAGAAGCGCCTCCAAAAGGGTTGGCCTTCAGGGCTATGCCCAAATGGGCTTTCTTGTACTACTTACCATGCCGCTTCTGGGCTTGTCGGTAGCTACAGAAATTCCTGGCAGTATGAAGACCGCAACACTTGCTCATTCTGCCAGTGTCACGGGCCTGAACAAAAGACTATCATGTTTAATTTTAACACAAGATCGGAGGGTATTAGAAGCCCCATCTTATAGCACTTTAGGACCTTGATCAATGTCATAGGACTCCTAACTGACAGATGCAGGCTGTGAGCCCAAGCAGGTGGGACCACACAGTCTGTCCCCACTCCACCCATGTCCCGCAGGACCAGATCTCCCTGCCCAAAGACCTGCTCAGCAGCTTCAGCCTGACTCCCTGGGTGGGTCCGTAAGGTCCCTCAAGGCGCTCGCAGCCCCTTTGCTCCTACTGCCCCTGACTCGGGTCCTTCCTTCTGCAGGGCAGCCCCCAAGAGCCCCACAATCGGCAGGAGGACACCCTTATCCCATTCTGGTAGCTTCTCCCTGCAGCCAGCTCCCGGGGGTGGGGTCACGCCAGGTTGTGAGGAGAATCAGGAGAGAAACAGGAAGGGAGTGAGCTCGTGGTCAGCACTTACCTCTGACCTGGGACCTCCCTCTCTCTCCCTGACACTTCCCACCACTCGTGGCAGCCCCCCTCCACCCCCCTCACCTTCATTACACGTGCTCCTGTAGCTCTGCTGTGGATCAGAGTCACCAAGAGGAGGGGTCAGAATGCAGGTTCCTGGGCTCCATTCCCAAAGATCTGATCCAGGAGGTCACATAGTGGGGCCTGGGAATTTGAATTTTTAACCAACAACCCAGTGGGTTTTGATGCAGGGGGTCCTCTGAACACACTTTGAGAAGCATTTAACAGACCTATCACTCACATCCGTGGCCCCAGGTCAAGAGTACAAATGAAGCCCAACTATATGTTTAAACATTTAAAAGTTATAAATCAGTCAGTCAACTACACATTCATAACTATTAAAACCTGGCAGACTGGGGTTTTGGACACTGAGCTCCAAGCCAGAAGGCAGGATAGCAGAGGGAGGGGCCGCCCCAGCCCCAAGCCCTCCCCTTGCTCTTCCCCAACTCTGACTCTGACCTTCTTTGTGCCCTGAGCAATCTGCTGCTCAGAAAGAGCACCCCCAGCCTTTAAGTCCAAGCTCAAACCACCCTCTTCTGCCACTTAAAGAACGGAATCTTGACCTCCCGTCGGGCTGGGACATGGGCCCCAGGAGGGAGGCGGGCATTGGCTCTGGGAGCAGGGATTTTGGGGTCCAGGTGCTCAGAACACGGCCTGGAGGGGGCGGGGCTCCAGGTGGTCACACCCCCTGGTCCTCTCTGCCTGCCCCTGGGGAGGGTGCAACCACAGATTGATGGAGCAGGGCTTCTAAACCAGCGCTTCTCTGACTGTACTGGGAGCAGGAGTCACCTGGGATCCGGAGATTCTGAGTCAGTGGGTCTGGGTTAGAGACAAGATTCCGTGTTCTAATAGCCTCCTGGGGCAGGCCAAGGATGCTGGTCCACAGGCCTGGCTTAGAACAGCAGGGATCTGGAGCAGGGTGGGCGGAGTTTTCCTGTAAAGGACCAGGAAGTGTATTTCCAGGCTTTGGGGGCCTTATGGTCCCTGCTCAGGAAAACAACTACTTCTGCTTCATTGACTATGCGAAAGCCTTTCTGTGGATCACAACAAACTGGAAAACTTAAAGAGATGGGAATCCCAGACCACCTTATCTGTCCCCTGAGGAACCTGTATGCAGGTCAAGAAGCAACAGTTAGAGCCAGACATGGAACAACTGCCTGGGTCAAAATTGGGAAAGGAGTATGACAAGGCTAGATAGTGTCACCCTGATTTAATTTATATGAAATAGAATGTATGTATCTCTATAACTGAATCACTGCTGTACAGCAGAAGTTAACACATTGTAAGTCAACTATACTTAAATAAATTTTTAAAGAAACATGAAAAAAAGCTAAGGGTGTCATTAGGTTCATTATTAGTAATATTTATTTTGGTTACTTGCTTAGCCTGGTGTTTGCCAGATTTTTCTACTTAAAAATATAATTCTTCCCTAAAGAATTAATCTGAGAAAATAGTTTGAGTCCATGAAAATGCCATGTCTCCCCCAACCCCCAAACGTTCACTGTCTATTCAGCCAATGATGAAATTTGTCTGAATTATTTATGACAATGATGGCTAAACTTTTCTGTCAATCTGTTTAGATTTGTGAGTTGGCATTCTACTGCAAAAAAGCTTTCCCTTCCTCCTATTTTCTGTCTTATTGGAATCAATATAAATTCAGATTTAAAAAAAATTTATTGTTGTGAAATGTAGGGTTTTAAAACCCTCAATCCTTTGTTTATCATTACTCATTACATTGCTAATGTGATATAAACTACATCTAAGAGACTCATTCTTTGTCTAGATAGTCTGCAAAATGTAATTTTAAAAATGTTTTTCACATAATGTTCTCCAGAAGTAAATATGATTAGATTTTGGATCAAACACTGTTTTGGAATACCCCAAGCTTCCACCTACTGGGATGGATACTTGTGAGCATGGTTGCTGAGTGAAAAAGTGAATTTACTTCAGAACCATTCAATGTAAACTTTGTGTAAAACATTCTTAGTGTGTCTTCCTTATCTTTGACAAAGGAGGCACGAATATACAATGGATTAAAGACAATCTCTTTAATAAGTGGTGCTGGGAAAACTGGTCAACCACTTGCAAAAGAATGAAACTAGAACACTTTCTAACACCATACACAAAAATAAACTCAAAATGGATTAAAGATCTAAATGTAAGACCAGAAACTATAAAACTCCTAGAGGAGAACATAGGTAAAACACTCTCCGACATACATCACAGCAGGATCCTCTATGACCCACCTCCCAGAATATTGGAAATAAAAGCAAAAATAAACAAATGGGACCTAATTAAACTTAAAAGCTTCTGCACACAAAGTAAACTATAAGCAAGGTGAAAAGACAGCCTTCAGAATGGGAGAAAATAATAGCAAATGAAGCAACTGACAAACAACTAATCTCAAAAATATACAATCAACTCCTACAGCTCAATTCCAGAAAAATAAATGACCCAATCAAAAAATGGGCCAAAGAACTAAATAGACATTTCTCCAAAGAAGACATACAGATGGCCAGCAAACACATGAAAAGATGTTCAACATCACTCATTATCAGAGAAATGCAAATCAAAACCACTATGAGGTACCATTTCACACCAGTCAGAATGGCTGCTATCCAAAAGTCTACAAGCAATAAATGCTGGAGAGGGTGTGGAGAAAAGGGAACCCTCTTACACTGTTGGTGGGAATGCAAACTAGTACAGCCACTATGGAGAACAGTGTGGAGATTCCTTAAAAAACTGGGAATAGAATGGCCTTATGATCCAGCAATCCCACTGCTGGGCATACACACTGAGGAAACCAGAAGGGAAAGAGACACATGTATCCCAATGTTCATCGCAGCACTGTTTATAATAGCCAGGACATGGAAGCAACCTAGATGTCCATCAGCAGATGAATGGATAAGAAAGCTGCGGTACATATACACAATGGAGTATTACTCAGCCATTAAAAAGAATGCATTTGAGTCAGTTTTAATGAGGTGGATGAAACTGGAGCCTATTATACAGAGTGAAGTAAGCCAGAAAGAAAAACACCAATATAGTATACTAATGCATATATGTGGAATTTAGAAAGATGGTAACAATAACCCTGTATACGAGACAGCAAAAGAGACACTGATGTATAGACCAGTCTTTTGGACTCTGTGGGAGAGGGAGAGGGTGGGATGATTTGGGAGAATGGCATTGAAACATGTATAATATCATATATGAAATGAGTCGCCAGTCCAGGTTCGATGCACGATACTGGATGCTTGGGGCTGGTGCACTGGGACGACCCAGAGGGAGGGTATAGGGAGGGAGGTGGGAAGAGGGTTCAGGATGGGGAACACATGTATACCTGTGGCAGATTCATTTTGATATATGGCAAAACCAATACAATATTGTAAAGTTAAAAATAAAATTAAATTTAATTAAAAAAAATTCTTAGTGTGTCTTAACATTGGTTCTTCTTAAAACACACACACACACACACACAAACACACAATCCCAGTTTAACTCCTAAGGCAAGCCAGATGGGTCTGGAGTACAGATGGAGGTTTCACAGTGCTTGGCATGTTATTCCTTCTTGTAATGTTATTTTTTAGGTCTAAATTCAAATAAATATATGTCTATCCCAGTTTTCAACACACATTGCTATTTTAGTTTTCAGAAAAAAAAATTCTTTAGAACATTAGGTTTAAAAAACAAAAGCTCAGTTAAGCCCTATTCTTTCTGTTTTTAAAGGAAAATTAAGAGCTCACACATAAAACCTTGTATTTAAAAAACTCTGAAGAGTTTTAAAGTAGCCTGTTGTGCTTCCAGGTACCTTATTCAACTTTAGGACCATGTTGCTGATTCAAGAATAGCATCAATACATGCACAGTATTAGCTTGGGAGGGGGACCTCTAAATGTAAAGAGAAATTTAATTATTTTGAAGTTTTTAATGCTATTACAAATATTTATAATGTACAGTAGGACCTTTTGAAAGCCCATATGGTCTCATTGTAAGCATAAGTAAGATGATAACAATTAATAAAGAGGGTAGTACTGGAGAGGGTAGTACTGATCGATAGCTAATCACACAGCCAGCATTGTTCAAAAGCAGTGTTTCTCACCTGTCTGGAATTAAGTATCAGTTTTATTTAATTTCACATTTTCAGTCCATTGCTACCTAATCAGTGATCCACGGTGCACGGCTAGTGTGCAGTTCAGCCCCATGCCCCTCCTCTCCCTGCAAGTGCAACAGTCACACTGGTCTCTGGGATGTTCAGGATCCCACCATCCTAAGTGTGGATGTCACAGCCATAGCTGATGGCTCCTAGTTTCTAGCTTTCTTAAATTTCCTGTGCGTACTTCTAACCTGGTTATAAACAGTCCACAGACTGGCACTAGTGCACAGACCACATTGGGAGTGTCACTGTCATAGTTAATCTTTGCAACAACCCTCTGAGAATCATACTATCCCCACTTCAACTTTCAGACAAAGACGCTGAAGCACAGTGGGCTTCCCAACCTTAAAAGCCCATGATTAGCAGGCAGCTGAACTCGTATCTAAACCCAGTTAGTGTCCAGAGGAGCCAGGATTTACCCCTGGAAGGCTGACTCCAGAGCCTGTGCTCCTCCCCATGTGCTGGTGTCATTTTAACTACATGTGAAGGAGGGACAGTCTGGTTTAGCCCATCAGATGAGGACCTCCTCAAATACACCTTCTGCAGTCTACAAACCTCCTTCATCCACACCCATTTTGCTCTTTTCTCTTGGTGATTAAGAATCACCAAGGTCAGTGACTGCACCCTGTGTCTTTGGATGCTCTTGGTCCATCCATCATCCCAACCAAAGCAATGGTTCAAGAGCAGGAATTATATTCATTTTCCAGACAAAGTAGCTGAGAGACAGAGGTTAAGATACTCTCCCAAGCATGAAACTAAGTCAACATGGCTGTAGGATGTCCAGAGCCCTTTTTATCAAGGATGGTACCAGTTTATTTCCCTGGAATCCTGGCTGGTTATCGGTTTCCCGTCACTCTCAGGTGTCCCACTCTGGACAATGCATTCTTTGGACACCCACACTGCTGGTGAGAGCACAGAAAGACCTGACAGGCAGGTCAGTGTGACCGATTCCAAAACCAGGGCTGTCTGTTATCCCAGGCTACCTCTTAGAATTTCAAAATTATAAATTTGAAAAGGAAGGTTTGTTCTCAGTCAACATTTATTCATTCAACCAACATTTACTGAACACTCCCTACATGATGCACACTGTGCTGGAAGATGTAATTAAAAAGTGGATAGGGTATAATTCCAAGTCTTTTTCTCACTTGATTTAATGAGAAAACAGACCATGTGTGAACACTCACAATCAGGGTGAAAGTGAAAGTGAAGTCGCTCAGTCGTGTCTGACTCTTTGCGACCCTGTGGACTGTAGCCCACCACCCATGGGATTCTCCAGGCAAAAATACTGGAGTGGGTTGCCATTTCCTTCTCCAGGGGATCCTCCCGACCCAGTGATCGAACCCAGGTCTCCCGCATTGTAGGCAGATGCTTTAACCTCTAAGCTACATCATATAGAAGCAGTGCACAATGGAAAGAACAGACCCCTTGTTTACAAATGAAGTATCTCAGGATGGAGACAACAGGACACTAACCAAGCACGGCTCAGTTTAACAAACAAGAGGTGCTCAGGGTCCTACAGAAATATGAGTTGCCTAGGGTGATGACTTCCTAGAAGAGGTGACAACTGGGCTGACCCTGGAGAATGAGGATATCTCCCCTATATGGACTTTCTCCTCTATTTTTTAGACCAGAGGATATTGAGGAGAATCACTAAATCACTGTTTTGACTTACATATCAGTCATCAAGAGTTTCCCCCACAGTACACCTTCATCACCTACCTCTGGAGCTGTGATACATGCTGTGGGGGGAACATGGAGACGTGCTGTCCTGACCTCCCTTCAAGGACTCGCTGTCCAGCTGCTGGAAGTGCTCAGTGGGCAAGTTTAAACCACCAACCCTTCCAGGAGCAGGCTATGTGCACTACCCATCTAGGGGGAGGTATGACAGCCTGGTCAGTGGAGTGTCAAGACAACCCTGGAGAGCCCTCATCACTCCAGACCCCCATATGGTCAGCTAAGGTCATCTGGCCAGTATTCCTCTGCCCTATCCTGTTTCGTCCCTCCTGATTCCACAATGCTGACCCCAAGGGCACCCCTGATATACACCCCAGCACTAAACTCCATCTGAGTCTGCATCGTAGAGAACCAGCCTGCATGTGTCAGAAAACATTCCAGTATTTGGGTAGGATTTTTATTTGAAAATTACTGGTTACATACAGATTTATAATATTATAAAACCCCCAAATAAAATACAAAATGGTAGAAACAAGGACTTTTTGTATTAATGTGGTTACCTTTGGTTTAAAATCCACAATCTAATGTTGTCTGACCAAAATGAAATTAAGTTATATATTAATAACAAAAGAAAATGATTATGTTTAACCATATGAAAGTGCCATTTTATAGCTTATAAAAAGATGGAATGTTAGCAGTTCCACATGGTTCAATCTAATAGAAAAAATCCATTAGCATTTGAAACTTAGAAAACATTATACTTATGAATAACCCATAGATAAAAGATATAGTTAATGAATTAAATTAGTATTTAGAAAATACATAATACTTTGACTACTGGTTGTACTAAGTATCAAAACTTGTAGGTTGCAGCTAACGTGGATATCAGAAAAAAATGTCAGCTTCATATACTTATATTAGAAAAATAATGACATTATTAATGTTTCCAATTTAAGAATTTAGAGAAAAAAAATCTCAGGAAAAGTTGAAGGAAAGAAAAAATGATGTGAGGAATTAGAAAAAAAAAACAAAACACAGAGCCTCAATAAAAGAAAAAGTTGATTTTTTGAAAATAGAAAAAAGTTATGCAAGATTGTTAATAAAAAAGCAAAAGCTTAAAGAAAACTAAAAGCCAAAAGGACAGAGATGCTGCAGAGATTAAGCATATAAGATACTGTGAAAACATTTATGCCAGTCAAGCTCAAAACTCACAGGAAACAAATCCACTTCTAGAAAAATGAAACGTACCAGAATGACTCTGCAGAAATAACAACCTTTACCAAAAGTTACCTAGACAATGATGGTTGCACAATCTTGTAAACATGATTAATGCCACTGAATTGTATGATTAAAAATGGTTATATGGCAAATTTTATGTTATATATGTTTTACCACATTTTTTTTAATGTAAAAAAAATTAAATCCTGTATCTAAAAGACAGTCATAGCACACGTTTGTCCTTCATGAGCAAATCCCAGCAAGGGTTCCTACTTTGAGAAAGCATATTTTCTCTTTCTTCTCTTTTAGAGGGCTTTCCCAGCGGCTCAGTGGTAAAGAATCTGCCTGAAATGCAGGGGATACAGGAGATGAACATAAAATATTGTCCTATATTTTAACCATAGTTTTTTTGGAGAGCAACACCTCTCTTTCCTATAATGTCACTTAAACTACATGTGTCATATGTTCTTCCTATTAGTTATCTCTAGTATTTTAACCAGAGATCTTTGAGTGGAAAAATGGATCATAGTGTTAAAGGAAGTAGTGACACAAAACAGCAACTTCACACTATCTGCAAGTAAACAGAAGCCCTGACATAATTCTAAAGTAATATGTAATTGTGAAAACAGTAAAAAACAAACAAACAAAAAAAAACACATCTGTGACAACTTTGTCTCAAATCTTAGAAAATGAGTTTGGCTCTGGAGTCTCTCAAGACACAAAACCTGGGAGACAGGTTTATTGGTGGCCTGTACTCTGATTGGAGAAGGCAATGGCACCCCACTCCAGCACTCTTGCCTGGAAAATCCCATGGACAGAGGAGCCTGGAAGGCTGCAGTCCATGGGGTCGCTAAGAGTCGGACACCACTGAGTGACTTCACTTTCACTTTTCACTTTCATGCATTGGAGAAGGAAATGGCAACCCACTCTAGTGTTCTTGCCTGGAGAATCCCAGGGATGGGGGGAGCCTGGTGGGCTGCCGTCTATGGGGTCACACAGTGTCGGACATGACTGAAGTGACTTAGCAGCAGTACTCTGATTTGGATAAGAAAGAAAACACTGTAATATATAATAAAGATAATAAATCCTTTTGCAAGAGCTTGAAATCACTGCGTGAAGGAGGAGGAAAAAACTATAGAAAAAAATAAACATCTTGTGATATGTAAATATTTGTTGTTAATGCAAAAAAAGTACAATTTATGTAGTGCAAAAACCTATTGGAAAAATGCCTTTGGAATAGACATGAACTCATGGTAGAATCACAGAGTTGACTCAATTAAAAAATAATGTTAAGGCTGAGAGCTGTCCACTGGACATTCATTACATTGATAAAACCACACAGTCACTGTGAGTGATATCTGGCTATTTCCTTCAAAATGCACCTGGGGGTGGGGAAAGCCAAAAACAAAATGTTTAAGAGTTTTAAAGTCCTTCTCCTAAGGCAACACATTTCTAGGTCCACTTCTTCATTTGAAGCAAATCATATCACTACTGGAGACACAATTTAAAAAAACAAGTGTGTTTATTCTATGGAGGAAGTAGCCCCCTTAGAACCCTCAGTGGGGCTGAACTTAATGCCAAACAACCTGTAGATCCACTAGAGTTCTGATCATTCTGATTAACAAATAAGTTTTATCACTAGAGCAAATTGATAAGTAAAATCATTTTACTAATTCAAAGCCTGGAGATAAACACCAGGTGACAAAGAGGCTGGGAAATCTATTAATACTGTCTGCCCAATGGTTTCTCATAATATGAGCACAACAAATTTGGATGTTAATATCAGGTTGTAATCCCTATGTTTTAAAAACTCTGCTTGACAAGTATTGAAAATAAGGAGTAGGAAATGGAGAAAGTGTAGCACTATGTAGCCATTAAAAGGAATGAGACAACTATATGCATTGATATAATCTGAGATATAATATTAGCTGGAAAAAAAAAAAGGAAAGAACAGCTATCATCTGTGCTTAAAAACGGGAAGACCACATTTTCACAAGTTCTTCCTGATGCACAGAAGAGTCAACAAGACAGTCAACAGTGGTGCTGGGGCTCCATCTAGGGAGTAGCTGTATGATGACAGGAGTGGAGGGTGATTTACTTTCTGTTCATAAATCCTTAAAAAGTATTTTTTAAAGATTTTAAATTTTGTAGCAGTATATGTATCATTTGTTTTAAAATTTATTATTAAAAATACCTTTTAATTACTTACACCAGCAGTCCCCAACTGTTGGGGGCCAGAGTGAGGTACTCCGCCCATGGCAAAGGTCATGAGGAAGGAGGCTCGACATACGCAAAGGCGGGATCGAGCCTCAGGAGTCCCCCTGGAACTCCTCGAGCATCTACCCCCATAACCAGAGCCTGCCTACTTTACTACTTTGTGCTCTTACCTACACCTCTGACTTTACGGGGGCTGTCCCCCACCACCTCTTTCGGAGAAGGAGTTACCTAGAGCTCCAGTCAATAAAAACTCTTGGGTGTGACAAGAGGGTTTTAACCTACAAACTCCTCTGAAGGTTCTCTAGCCTGCCTGACAGGCTCGTCCGGCCACATGTGATTGCTCACAGCCTCCCAACTGTGAGAGGCACGAGATGCTTTAAACCTTCTAAAAACAGGTTCCTTAGAAAAGTTAGAAAACTATAAGTATAATGGGCTGATTAGAAATTGTATTGGTGAAGGGTTTTTCATTTGTTGAGCCAATGTTTGTTGCTAAGTCTCCACATCCCCTGCCCTTACACACATTAATGAATATATAGAAGAAATAAGTATTAACCGTTGATATTAATCACGTTAGACCTTAGGCTAAGTAAATTCTTTCCTTAACTAAAACCCACTACACCCTCACCCTGTAGGAATGTAACTTTATTTGGGTGGCGTCTGTTTTGAGAATAATCAGCCCTGGAGAAATAAGTGTCCTGATTGACTGACCGCTGTCACAAGGAGAGGGTCGTAAATTGTCAGCAGGCCCCCCTGGCCAGAAGATGATGTAACACCCCTAAGACCTCTGTATACATTTGTGTGAAGCACCTGACTTTAATAAAAGTCAGGACTGCTGTCCCCACGTGACTTTTGTATAACATCTTAGTGTATAAAAACAGACTCTGGAAAATAAAGAATTGGGATCAGTTTCTCGAAATACTGGTCTCCCCATGTCGCTCTCTCTCTCACTCTGGTTGAGTCTCCATCTGGAGCGCGGAACCCACCATGCTTACTAATTATGCCTGGGCTTCTAAGATCCGACCGGGGAGGCCTCAGTGTCTTCTCTCCTTCGGGAGAACGGAAGGACGCCTGCGGCCTACGTAAGTGGTGCAAACTTCTTGTCTTGAAGTTTTATTGGTCTCCCGCGTAAACCAAGCCACTCAGCCTCTTTTCTCCACTGAATTTTCCTACTGAGCTATCCTTATTCTATTACTCTTTATATCTTTAATTAATATCTAATTGAAGCTATTGTATCCTGATCCTCGCCTATGCCGTCTCTCCTTCGAATACCCTGGATCAGCCGGGGCTAGTCCCCGGCACCCAACCTTTTTGGCACCAGGAACCCAGTTGCATGGAAGACAAACTGTCCACAGACAGGACGGGGTGGGAGGGGAGTTGGGGGAGGTGTAATACGAGTGATTACACTCAGGTGTAATATGAATGATGGGGAGCGGCAGATGAAGCTTTGCTCACTCCCCCACCACTCACCTCCTGTTGTGTGGCCCAGTTCCCAACAGCCCATGGAGCGGTACAAGTCTGTGGTCCAGTGGTTGGGGATCCCTGATTTAGAGTCTCTGAAGCTACTTAGAAGAACTATGGGTATATTTGTTTTATTGTTGGGAGTCAAGGCTTCTGACTACAGCTTTTACAGAGCCTAGAGCCTTCCCCTCTTTTTTTAATTTTAATTTTTTTAAACTGAAGGATAATTGCTTTATAGAACAGTGTTGGTTTCTTCCAAACACCAACATGAACCAGCCTTAGGTATACATATGTTCCCTCCCCATTCCACCTCTCTATAGATTGTTACAGAGCCCAGATTTGAGTTTCCTGAATCATACAGCAAATTCCCATTGGCTATCTGTTTTACATATGGTAACGTAAGTTTCCATGTTACTGTCTCCATACATCCCACCATCTCCTTCCTCCCCCCATCCCACCAGGTCCATAAGTGTTCTCTGTGTCTATGTCTCCATTGCTGCCCTGCAAATAATTTCATCAGTACCATCTTTCTAGACTCCATATATACACGTTAGTATGTGATACTTGTTTTTCTCGATCTGACTGACTTCACTCTGTATAATAGGCTCGAGGTTTATCCACCTCATTAGAACTGACTCAAATACATTCCTTTTTATGGCTGAGTAATATTCCACTGTGTATATGTGCCACACTTCTTTATCCATTCATCTGTCGATGGACATCTAGGTTGCTTCCATGTTCTAGCTATTGTAAATGGTGCTGCTACAACATTGGAGTACATGTGTGTTTTTCAATTTTGGTTTCCTCAGGGTATATGCCTAGGAGTGAGATTGCTGTGTCATATGGTTGTTTTATTCCTAATTTTTAAAGGAATCTCCATACTGTATTCCACAGTGGCTGTATCAACTTACATTCCCACCAATAGTGAAAGAGGGTTCCCTTTTCTCAACACCCTCTCCAGCATTTAGTGTTTGTAGACTGTTTGATGATGGCCATTCTGACTGGTGTGAGGTGATATCTCACTGTGGTTTTGATTTGCATTTCTCTAATAATGAGCAATGTTGAGCATCTTTTCATGTGTTTGTTAGCCATCTGTATGTCTTCTTTGGATAAATGTATGCTTATGTCTTTTCCCCACTTTTTGATTGGGTTGTTTGTTTTTCTGGAACTGACTTGCATGGAAGTGTGGTAATGTTAGCATCTCAGTTGTGTCCGACTCTTTGTGACCCAATGGGCTGTAGCTCACCAGGCTCCTCTGTGAAGTGGGTTGCCATTTCCTACTACAGAAGATCTTCCTGAACCAGGGATTGAACCTGGGTCTTGCACATTGCAGGGTTCTCCCTCATTGCAGGCAGATTCTTTACCATCTGAGTCACTAGGGAAGCCTTGCATGGGCAGCTTGTATATTTTGGAAATTAACCCTCTGTCAGTTGTTTAATTTGCTATTATTTTCTCCCATTCTGCAGGTTGGAAAAATGATCCCACTTTTATACTGTAAAACACTCTAAAGTCTCAAAGCATTTAAGCATCTGCTCTGTCATCTGATCCCTGTAATGAGTGTGAAGAAACTGGCAGACCTGTAATCCCTGCTCTACACACAGGTAAGGACCTGAAGCAGAGAGGCCTCGGGGGACACAAGGCCACATGGATGCTAAATGCCTCCTCCATTGAGTCAAACTGGTCCAGGCACCTAGAACTAGGATATTGGGATTTTGTAACTTCTGGGCTGTATTAAGTGATTTCATGAATAGATTAATAACACCTTTGTTACACACCAGGAGCAAAGAAACTTCAAAAAACTTCAACCAGGTCTGCTTCATCACAGAACAGAATAAATGACAGGCATTTTTTCTTTGAGTTGAATTGTGTCCCCTCCAATTTTACATGTTGAAGTCCTAAACCTGCTAGTACATCAGAATGTGACTGCATTTGGAGACAGGCTCTTTAAAGAGGCAAAAAGTTAAAATGAAGTCAAACAGACGGGTCCTAATCTAATAGACTGGAGTTCTTACAAGAAAAGAAGATCAGGACACAGGTACAGAGGGAAGGCCGTGTGACGACACAGAGGGAAGATGGCATCTCCAAGCCAAGGAGAGAGACCTCAGAGGAAACCAACCCTACTGACACCTTGACCTCAGACATCCATTCTCCAGGGCTGTGAGAAAATAAATTTCTGTTGTTTAAGTCATCTACTCTGTGGTACTTTGTATGGCAGTCCTAGCAAACTAATGCCCCTTCCACTTTGTGTATCTGAAAGGTAATTTCTCTGCTATTTCATAGATCATCTAAAAGGGTCAATCAGACAGTGAATCAGTGATTCACTTGAACTATGTATTTTAAAAAATGTGACCTTGGAAGCACCTTTTCTCAGCTGTTGAGTTTTCTTTTCAAATGAATGAATTCTGTTCTATTAGAGTGAAAATTTTGTTGACTTAGGCTAATGCTCCTGGTATTATAGCTCTGAACAATGAATGGGTATCTGATGCTTGCACGTCCAAAAACCTGATAATCTGACAGCTTACCTAAGAGGATGCAGAGTATGCAGAAATAATGTCAAGAAGATGTTCAACTGGGATGAGGATCAAGAAATGTTTTTTTTTTTTTGTTCTGTAGAGGTGACCTGACCCAGTGGCAGGACTCCAACTCAAGAGTGAGGTTCTGCTACTCTGTGAACTTGCATGATGACCCCATCTTGGCTACCACGTGAAAGAAGCAGTGTTCTCAGAATTGATACAGAACACAGTACCTAGAGTGGCCCTCAGCCTCCCCTAGCAATTGCCCCTCTGCTCCCTGGACCAGCTCTGTGACCTTAGGTGAGCCGTGGACACACCCTCCCCAACCGTGACATGGATAAAAATGGACCATCATGAGATTATGTGAAATCATACATGTGAGAGCAATGTAAAATAAATTGAGAAAAACTACACAAATGTAACTTACCCTGAATATTGTTAGAGTAGGTGCAGGATTACTAGACCAGGAAGCACAAGATTTCTAATTCTATGACCCATGTCTGTTTTTATATGTATGTTATACTTGATTTAAAACATTTACTGAAAGAAAAGATTTCTAATTCTGTATCTGCTGCAAACTAACTTCACACCAATTATATACATAGGGCCACCTTCCTTCTAAGGGGCCTCAGTTTCATCACCTGTAAAATGAGGTTGTTGAAACCTATCTTATGTTATCCAGACCTATCAGAAGTTCTATGATCTACTTCTCATTACTCAATGTCTTGATAATATATAATGATAACACAGTGTTTAAATGAAGACTTTGACACAGGTGGACACACCTCTTTCTGATGTGAAATGCCTAAGGTGGAAAGACCAAAAGGGTTTGGGAGATTCCTGGTTGTTTTGTGATTTTGTCACCCAGAAAATGACAAATGCTTATCGAGTCTTCAATGACTGGCAGACACTCGAATTAATGAAAGTGCTCTGTGAATTTCAGGCACAAAAAAAATATAAAGGGTGATATATATGGCTCAGATGGTAAAGAATTTGTCCTCAATGTGGGAGACTGGAGTTCGATCCCTGGGTTGGGAAGATCCCCTCGAGAAGGGAATGGCAACCCACTCCAGTATTCTTGCTTGCAAAATTCCATGGACAGAGGAGACTGGCAAGCTACAGACAATGGTGTTGCAGAGTCAAACATGACTTGACGACTAACACACACACTCTATATTTGCATACAATATAAGCACTTTGGAAATGTTCAGAACAGACTTCCTTGTCCCTAAACCTAAGTACAAACTCTAATTCTACCACCTCTTCAACCAGCTCTGCAACCCAGGAAGTCTCCTACACTATGAGCAGTGGAAGGTACTGCTCTGCGTTTCCTCATTTCTAAGGAGGGCTGAGATGAGACAGTGATGAACTAAGGCCACATTTTAGATAAATGCTTTATATAGTAGTACTTAAGATACTGGGACATGTTTTCTTTAAGACATTTAAAATATTACACTAGTAATCTTATTCTGCTTACAAGTGAAAATCTGGGAAATGCACAAAAGTATGAGAATAGAAAATATACCCATAATTTAATACTAAGAGATAAATTTTCTATGGAGAAGCCTCACCACAGGCAGCTGGAAGCCTCATCCCACCCCAAACCCTGCATGTCAAGGGTCAAGAACACCAGACCTTCCTTCCCTCCATCTTCCCATCAACCCTATTCCCACTCCCACCTTCTTCCAGAAAAACTTACAGATGGCTGAATGACAATGGCTAAGTATCCTAACCTAGACCTCAGTTACCATCTCACCTTTGTTTGGAAGATGTCACATGACCTGAATGTTACCCATCGAGCCCGTTCCTCATACCATGCACCGTGCTTAGTGCTTCACACACCTCATCTCTGAAAAAGTACTTTGTAAACTTTCAAGCATCATTCAGACTACAGTGTGAAGGTATTGTGAGTTCTTGATTTGTCCTGATTACAATTTCATCTTCTAGAAGGTAGAGGAAGAAGTTTTCCTTACAGATTAGAAAACAGAAGAGACCTACACCTTTCCCTGGAAGATCTTCCTAGAATCAAAATATTTCAAAAATTGTCCCCTGAACTCTCAAATTTCCTGGATATTCCTTGACAGAACTTGCATCACAAATATGCTGAGCACCAGTCAGAATGAATGAAAGGGTCTGCAAACTGAGATTTTCTGTGCTCTATGAGAATCTGAACCCAGAGCCCAGAAATGTGGAAGTCCAATCTGAAATCTCTGTCACAAGATCTATATGATACTGGATGCTTGGGGCTGGTGCACTGGGACGACCCAGAGGGATGATATGGGGAGGGAGGAGGGAGGAGGGTTCCAGATGAGGAACACATGTATGCCTGTGGTGGATTCATTTTGATATATGGCAGAACCAATACAACATTGTAAAGTTTAAAATAAAAAAATTTAAAAAAAATGAAATCTCTGTCGCAGGCACAGGTGTGTGCACATAGAAGGGTGCACACATCCTGACCCCATCCCCACCACTGCTGCAGATCTTCAGCAGACCTGCTCTTAACCCACCTTGTGTTGTTAAGACCCACTCATGAAGCTTAGTCTCTGGAGGTTTATAAGGCCACAGAGTGCTTGTTATCAGACCCCTGATAGAGATCTTGTGAAGAGTGAACCTGGAGACAAACTTTAATGACAACTCCCTGTCCTATTTTGCCCTTTCAGTGAGGACAGCTACTTCCTCCTTGCCCAGATGTTGCACCATTTTATAAAACAGACTGTTTCTATTCTGCAGCAAATCATTTGGCTGACCAGTTTCTTTCCGTCTCCCTGAATCCAAAACCTGTAAACAGCAAAAAGAAACCCATTAGTACATAATGTCTCCCAGTAACATATTATAACTCAGACAATATTTCAAAAAGTGGCAGCATAGGGAAACAGAGAAAATCTATTTGGGTGGTAGGGCTGGCTGATGTTTTAATAGTTCAACTAATTTGTTTTACTAGGCAGACAAAGGCCCAAGCTAACCTTTTAATATTATAATGTTATAGGAAAGAAAGAAAATATGACTACTAGTACTCTATAGCATCTTATTTTATGTTCAGGGCATTTGGGGTTGTTATCATTAGCACTTTTAACACTCAGACTCTGAGCTTTGAGGCAATTTGTACAGATTCACAGAGTTGGCAAATATCTTCATTCAAGAAAATCAAACTCCATTTACCTAAAAAGTAGGTTGGTGTCATACAAACCAGAAAGCAGTGCTCTGACAACAAATTAATGGTCGATTTGAGAATCTGAGCAATATTTGGGGAAAAAAGCAAAGGCTTCCAGGATTTCTTAAGGATCCTGGATTATGCCAGCTTCTAAGAGGAACAGAATCCTTGTCCAAGGGATTGAGATGCTTCTTGAAGCTGGATGTGGTTGTAGTTTATTCTTCTGAGAGAGAAAGCCTGGCAAAAGGAGCTGGTACATAAGCAGCTTTTGCAAAACTGCTCTGCACAGAAGAAATCTCTAGAAATCCAGTTTTCTCTTTGGATAAGACTAAAGAAGCAAGTAAGAAATTGAGCTCCAAATTCCAGTGATCATGGGTTACAGAGCACATGGGGCCAGCCCAACCTGAACTGCCTAGGATCTGAATCTGTTTCCATTAATTATCTTTCTTTCCTTGTTTCTCTTTCTTTCTTCAGCTGCTTTCCTTTCACCCCTGTTATTGCTCATTAATAAGTCTGCTAAATGCAAACTGAAAGGGAGAGGAAGGGGTCCTTCACTCTGCCTTTCTACTTATTAGTGACTTTGGTTAATGGTTCTGGATGGGGAAAAAGTGTCTGAAACAATTGGCCCAAATGATATAATTATAAAACTGTTCTGATGTTCAGTAGTATTTAATTCATTTAGGTCATATTTGAAATAAATGCATATTAAGAGAATATACTGGATGAGCTTCCCTGGTGACTCAGTGATAAAAGAATCTGCCTACTAATGCAGGAGTCTTCTGTTCCATCCCTGGTTCAGAAAGCTCGCACATGCCACAGAGCAACTAAGCCCGTGTGCCGTAACTACAGAGGCTGTGGTCTAGAGCCCAGGAGCCTCAGCTATTGAGCCTACATGCCTAGAACCCATGCTCCACAACAAGAGAGCCCATGCAATGAGAAGTCTGCACACAGCAATGAAGAATAGCCCCTACTTGCTGCAGCTAGAGAAAAGTCTGTGTAGCAAGGAAGACCCAGCACAGCCTAAAATAAACAAATAAATAAAAGTTGATGTATGGCAAAACCAATACAATATTGTAAAGTAATTAACCTCCAATTAAAATAAATAAATTTATATTTTTTTAAAAAAGTTTTTTTTTTTTTTTTTTTAAAGAACAGAATGCAGGAACTCTAAACAACATACAGGTTGTTTTTCAACATATAAGTACTACAATAAATTTAATCCTTTCCATTTAATTGGAAACATTTATTAGTCTCATAAATGCCATTTTCCTGTTAATCATTTGTTTACTACTGTGAATCACTGCTAAGGATAGCCTTCTCAAAAGAGTCTGAGAATAATCGAATCTGTTTCATCCACTTAATGGGCTTCCAAGGTAACTCAGTGGATAAAGAAATCTGCCTGCAATGAAGGAGACACAAGAGACACAGGTTCGATCCCTGGGTTGGGAAGATCCCCTGGAGAAGGGCATAGCAACCTATTCCAATATTCTTGCCTGGAAAATCATATGGACAGGGGAGCCTGGTGGACTACAGTCCATAGGATCATAAAAAGTCAGACATGACTGAGCAACTTTCACTTTCACATCTGCATAATAATTTAAATGTTCAGTGAAAGTTGCTCAGTCATGTCCAATTCTTTATGACCCCATGGGACTGTAGTCCACCAGGCTCCTCTGTCCATGGTAAGAATACTGGAGTGGGTAGCCATCCCCTTCTCCAGGGGATCTTCCTGACCCAGGGATTAAACTCAAGTCTCCTGCATTGCAGGTGGAATCTTTACCCTCTGAGCCACCAGGGAAGCCCTGTAACTTGGCATGTCAATTTAGATGTCTCATATGTGCAATTCTACTTAAGCATAGCATAACCCAACGTAACTACCACTCCTGATGTTGAAGAAGAAAAACTGCAGTTTTAAAACACTGGTCTCCACACATCTACGTCAATTAATCTATGAAACAGTACACAAGAATTGGAGACAAGACAGTTTCTATGGTAAATAGTACTGGGAAAGCTGAACACCTGAAAATATATGAAATTAGACACTCCCTCACATCATGCACAAAAATAAACTCAAAATGGCTTCAAGATCTAATATAAGGCTGGGAACTACAAAACTAAATGAAAATACAGGCAAAAGACTCTTTGATATAAATCATAGCAATATTTTTTTTTTTTAGATTAGTCTCCCAAAGCAAAAGAAATAAAAGCAAAAACAAATGGAACCTAATCAAACTTAAAAGCCAAGGCTCACGTAGGGGCTACAAGAGCTGAGATGGGAACACAGACTGAAAAAAGGCCAGAAATAGAATTTTACCAACTTAGCCTTTACATTTACTAGTTTGGTCAAAAACTCTAGATATTTCAGAACAAATAAACATAAAGCAAATCCAAATTCTCATTATGTACAGAAAAATAGGTATAATTTTGGATTTTTAACATCCCTTATAAGAAAAACCTCCTACAATCTCCCGTTAGGTCCCCAACTCCCCGTAACCCGAGATAAACTATTAACTAAACCACATATTCAAGTTGGTATGATAACAATCCCCAAACCCTAGGATCTCTCCAGGAACCCCAACCCTGAACTGCTTATCAAGCTCTAGTACGTTAAGTAAAAATACATTATGTTGGATGAGTAAGTTAGTTACATAAGCTCAATGAAGATGTGTTTATGAAGCCTGTTTATGTGCAGATATTCCAGACAGCTGTCCTAGACATAAAAATGAAATGGATGCACTGCAAGATAATTTGATCCATTTTCACTGGCAGGATGTCATCAGAGATAAAGAATGCAGGGAGAGGTGGGTGAGTGCACCAAGAGGTGGTGGTGCCCAGGAGAGGATGGAGGAGAAGCCTGGTAAGAAAGATGCTGGGAAATGATGACAACAATGGAGAGAGATCCCGCTGCACAACAAGCAGAGTTGGGAGGGGGAGATCTGAGTGTCAGATTTGTCTCTGGCTGCCAGGTGATGACACGGGATAGCTGTCCAACCCTGAAAGGTGGGTCCTCATCGGTAAAATGGGTACCTGTGATTTTCTCAGTGACTGGACAATGTGGCGACTATTAACTCAAAATCCTGTCTTGGGTCTTGAAATAGTAAATCATTCTTCTCATTGGCGAGGGATGAAGGCTGGGTCAGGGTGACCTCCACAGCCACACTCCCAAAGCTGCTGCCTTTGCACACAAGCGCGCCCCCTCCATAAAGTATTTCTTCTCCCCAACTCTACTTCCTACCTCAGTGTTAGTTATCTTTCCTCTGAAAACTTGAGTGAAATCTCTTGCAGTGTTTTTGAAGGAGCTTTTCTCTTCTCAAATGTTCTAATTGCAATATATAGGTTTATGAAAGAAAAGTATCATTAAGGTGAAAAATAGAATTTAAGTAAAACTCTAGTTAGGTTGAGCTGTTTTATGCTTTTCAGGCGGGTGTGTTACAACCATTTCTGATTTTCACTTCTGTGGGAAAAATTCTAAGTAGAGGTTTGAGATGAGGAAGAAACAAAAAGTATAAAACCATAAGATGGACTATAAACAGAAGAGGTGGGATCTGAGTTTCTCAGCTCTGCTTTTGGTTCTTCATCATTCATTTCCAGAGAATTCTCTGAGGACAGTGAAAGTGTTGACCACAGATAATACTGTTGGAGCAAGTGCAGATTGTCACATGCTTCCTTTGTTCACACCAACAGGAGAATCTGGGTGATATGAAGGCAGCAGTGTGCAGAGACTGGAGGGAAGAGCTGGGCTGTTGGCTGCAGAGAAAGCAGGTCACGAGCACCCAGATACTCTGAAAAACTACAGGAAGAACCCTCTAGTGTAGAGAGAGTGGTGAGTCTTAGGATAAAGAGCATTTCTAATTTGTCTGTCTTGCTCCACTGTTTTGTGGCAACAGGGAAAGTAAGGAAGATTATATTAGCTGTCATTATGACTCCATCATGTTTAATAAACTTAATATTGAGAGAACTTTGTGAAATCGAATTCTAAGCCTGACACATGAATGGTGCTTAATGAACTAAAGCAGGGAAAACCCCTTTGGAGAGACAACACATAAACAAAGCTATTAATTAGGTTACAATTGTTTCCCAACAAGCCCTTTCTCTGATTTACTTACAGTGAACAAAACCATATCCATCTAATAATTTCAAGATTTTTGATAAAAGTGACAATTTGGAAAATATATAGATGTCTAAGTTTGAGATTAATCATGCTCTATCCCTATGATGAAATTTTACTCAGCTTTAAGAACTGAGCTGTGGAAAATTAATAAATGACATGGGGAATTTTAAGAATACAAAAAAATTCTGGTAATGAAATATTCTGTCTTGCAGAATAAAATAAATTATTAAAATGGCTCTAATGTTATCCAAATAATTATAGCACTATATAACTGCCACTTTCTGGTGGTGGGTATTTTGTAACCTTCCCTTTAGGAGATTTTCTTCTGTTTTCCTATTTTTATCTTGCACATTTATTGCTTTTTTATAACAAAAAATATTTTTATGGATTAGATTCAATTAAAAATAGAATTAAAAAAACATATTCATCTATCTTTCTGCAGAAGTATTCATGTGCAATAAAATGTAATTATTACACCTTATCACTTGCAATGATAGGACTTTATGGTGACAACCCTGTTGGTTATGCCCTTCATCAGCACCTGTCACTTCCCCAGCTACTCCTTAAGGCCGGTCACCTGCCCTCTGGAGCATAGGCTTTGAAACAGATTGACTCATCTTTATGTCCACACTAAAGCTTTCAGAATAGACAGTCACCTGCTTTCCAGAAAGGAAGGAGGTACAGTCATCCCTCTGTGTGGGAATAGTTCCAGAACACTGGAATGAAGTGAATATGGCAGTAAAGTGAGTCATATGAATGTTCTGGTTTCCCAGAACATACAGAAGTTATGTTTGCATGACACTGGCCTATCAAGTGTGCAATAGCATTATGTCTGAGAAAACAATATAGAGACCTTAACCTAAAAACAATGCATTGCTTAAAAAAATACTAACCAACAGATGAGACTTCAGCAAGTCATAGCAGTAACATTGATGTTACAGATCACCAGAGAAACTATAATGATTGTGAAAAGGTTTGACATATAATGAGAATTACCAAAATGTGAGACAGAGAATTGGAATGAGGAAATACTGTTTGAAAAATGGCGCCCATAGACTTGCTCGATGCAGGGTTATGATAAGCTCTCAATTTGCAAAAACACAGTGTCTGGGAAGTACAATAAAAAAGCTATGTCTATTTCTAAAGCAAGAAATACAAATAAGGTTCAAATTGGGAAAGGATGTCAAGGTTGTATATTGTCACTCTTCTTACTTAACATATATGCAGAGTACATGATGCAAAATGTCAGCCTGGATGAAGCTCAAGCTGGAATCAAGATTGCTAGGAGAAATATCAATAACCTCAGATATGTAGATGACACCACCCTTATGGCAGAATCAAAGAGGAACTAAGGAGCCTCTTGATGAAAGTGAAAGAGGAGAGTGAAAAAAGCTGGCTTAAAACTCAGCATTCAAAAGACAAAGATCATGGCATCCAGTGCCATCACTTCATGGCAAATAGATGGGGAAACAATGGAAACAGTGACAGACTACTTTCCTGGGCTCCAAAATCACTGTAGACAGTGACCACAGCCATGAAATTAAAAAGATGCTTCCTCCTTGGAAGAAAAGCTATGACAAACCTAGACAACATATTAAAAAGTTGAGACACTATTTTGCCAACCAAGGTCCGTCTAGTCAAAGCTATACGGTTTTTCCAGTAGTCGTGTATGGATGTGAGAGTTTGACCATAAAGAAGGCTGAGCACCAAAGAATTGATGCTTTCAAACTGTGGTGATAAAGAAGACTCTTGAGAGTCCCTTGGACTGAAAGAATATTAAACCGGTAAATCCTAAAGGAAATCAACCCTGAATATCCATTGGAAGGACTGATGCTAAAGCTGAAGCTCCAATATTTTGGCTATGTGATGCAAAGAGCTGACTTATTGGAAAATACTCTGATGCTGGGAAAGATTGAAGGCAGGAGGAGAAGGGGATGACAGAGGATGAGATGGTTGGACAACATCACAGACTCAACAGACATGAGTTTGAGCAAACTGGGACATAGTGAAGCACAGGGAGGCCTGGTATGCTGAACCCCATGGGGTTATGAACAACCAGACATGACTGAGCGACTGAACAACAACAATTTTCGGGAAAGAGAGGAGAAACTAATAGAAAATTACATTACTGGAGGTTTGTATCAAATTTTACAAGGAAGGATACATTGAAAAATTGAACATAAATGAAAACAACTAAAATGGTAAGAGTCTTACCGATATCTGTTGACAGTCAATGACATTGCTCAACCTGTGTGTGATGGTCAGCACAGTGCAGTGAGCAAATTTCTCACGGATTTTTTTTTGTATTAACTCATCAGTTCTAGAATCAAAGAAATTGATTCAGTTCAGTAAAAACAGGAAAAGCAGACTTTTGACTTAAAAATATCATGATACTTTTAATAATGTTTTTAAAAATCAATACCTTAATGTATAATCTCGTTCCAAAAAAAACTAAGTATAAAAAGTCTATTTAGAGATTTACTGTTTTTCAAAAATGGAAAATAGTCTTCCCTCAAAATTGCTTGAGATTATAATGAGCTGGATTTAGGAATCTAGTTCTCTCAGGATGCCTCATAACAACATTAACCCTTTATAACATGTCTTGGTTTTTCCTTTGTTTTATGGAATTAATATTATAAAGAAATATCCATGAGGCCAAGAGAACACTTAGAAACATTTCTAAGCATCACTAAATGTTTTCCATTTACCACCTTTATTTTTTTTTAATTTTTTAATTAATTTTATTTTATTTTTAAACTTTACATAATTGTATTAGTTTTGCCAAATATCAAAATGAATCCACCACAGGTATACATGTGTTCCCCATCCTGAACCCTCCTCCCTCGTCCCTCCCCATACCATCCCTCTGGGTCGTCCCAGTGCACCAGCCCCAAGCATCCACTATCGTGCATTGAACCTGGACTGGCATCTCGTTTCATACATGATATTTTACATGTTTCAATGCCATTCTCCCAAATCTTCCCACCCTCTCCCTCTCCCACAGAGTCCATAAGACTGTTCTATACATCAGTGTCTCTTTTGCTGTCTCGTATACAGGGTTATCGTTACCATCTTTCTAAATTCCATATATATGCGTTAGTATACTGTATTGGTGTTTTTCCTTCTGGCTTACTTCACTCTGTATAATAGGCTCCAGTTTCATCCACCTCATTAGAACTGATTCAAATGAATTCTTTTTAATGGCTGAGTAATACTCCATTGTGTATATGTACCATAGCTTTCTTATCCATTCATCTGCTGATGGACATCTAGGTTGCTTCCATGTCCTGGCTATTATAAACAGTGCTGCGATGAACATTGGGGTACACGTGTCTCTTTCCCTTCTGGTTACCACCTTTAGAATTCAAGGATTCAGATTCAAGGTTTCTTAGATCTCAGCTCCATACCTTGGATCCACATTTGATGTAGCTTTGTCAATAATCAATATCTGATTTTTCTTGAGAATAGTCCGAGCAAGGCACACCAGTTGTCTCTGTCCAACACTTAAGTTCAATGCAGATTCTGCTAATTCAGTATTCATTTTACCAGAAAGATGTTCAAAGGTGTCTTTAAGTTGCACCTGTAGATACAGAAAGAACGACATTTTCCTAAGTAAACTGTTACTGAAGTAGACAAACCTCTTACACATTAGAATTCTGACGTCCTTATGTATCTTACATGGACTTCTTATGTATCTTACATGTATAGCCAGGTGAAGGGGAGAGCTTTTTCCAAAGAGCATTCACTGAGAAAGATGGTGGAGTCAAGTCAGGACAGAAAGATCTCAATGTCCCCCATCCCTGCCACAGGACAGCCTCCAGAAACCGCACCGAGGGATTAGTTAAGGAAGTTTCTCAAAAAATGAAGCTATTTCTCCCAATGTGGTTTAAACAGAAAAGTTAAAACAATCTTTATGGTTGAGTCAAGTTTCTCAACATTCATTCTGCATAGGAGTTGGTACACTAAAGAAAAACTTCAAAACTTTTACAGTAAGTCTTTTTCTCTGAAGATAAAATCTTACCAGCACATTTGGTTTTAGAAAAGGCAGAGGAACCAGAGATCAAATTGCCAACATCCGCTGGATCATTGAAAAAGCAAGAGAGTTTCAGAAAAACATCTATTTCTGCTTTATTGACTATGCTAAATCCTTTGACTGTGTGGATCACAATAAATTGTGGAAAATTCTGTAGGAGATGGGAATACCAGACCACCTGACCTGCCACTTGAGAAACCTGTATGCAGGCCAGGAAGCAACAGTTAGAACTGGGCATGGAACAACAGACTGGTTCCAAATAGGAAAAGGAGTACGTCAAGGCTGTATATTGTCACCCTGCTTATTTAACTTCTATGCAGAGTACATCATGAAAAACGCTGGGCTGGATGAAGCACAAGCTAGAATCAAGATTTCTGGGAGAAATATCAATAACCTCAAATATGCAGATGACCCCACCCTTATGGCAGAAAGTGAAGAACTAAAGAGCCTCTTGATGAAAGTGAAAGAGGAGAGTGAAAAAGTTGGCTTAAAGCTCAACATTCTTAAAACTAAGATCATGGCATCCAGTCCCATCACTTTATGGAAAATAGGTGGGTAAACAGTGGAAACAGTGACTGACTTTATTTTGGGGGGCTCCAAAATCACTGCAGATGGTGATTGCAGCCAAGAAATTAAAAGATGCTTACTACTTGGAAGGAAAGTTATGACCAACCTAGACAGCATGTTAAAAAGCAGAGACATTACTTTGCCAACAAAGGTCCGTCTAGTCAAGGCTATGGTTTTTCCAGTAGTCATGTATGGATGTGAGAGTTGGACTATAAAGAAAGCTGCGCACTGAAGAATTGATGCTTTTGAACTGTGGTGTTGGAGAAGACTCTTGAGAGTCCCTTGGACTGCAAGGAGATCCAACCAGTTCATCTTAAAGGAGATCAGTCCTGGGTTTTCATTGCAAGGACTGATGTTGAAGCTGAAACTCCAATACTTGGCCACCTGATGTGAAGAACTGACACATTTGAAAAGACCCTGATGCTGGGAAAGATTGAGGGCAGGAGGAGAAGGGGTTGACAGAGGATGGCATGGTTGGATGGCATCACTGACTCAATGGACATGGGTTTGGGTAGACTCCGGGAGTTGGTGATGGATAGGGAGTCCTGGCGTGCTGTGGTTCATGGGGTGGCAAAGAGTTGGACATGACTGAATGACGGAACTGAACTGAAAATACACAAATTCAAACAATTGCAAACTTCACCTTATACATTAGTAATCCTGGAACCTGCTCTGGTGATGGTTCTTTCCCAAGTTTAATTCTATAAATAGTGGACCAATCAAGTGCATTTTCCTCAATATCATAAATGTCTTGCAGTGAATGAAAACTCATGAAAAATAAGACACAACATATTATTTCCCCCAGAAAACGAATATCAGATCAGATCAGTCGCTCAGTCATGTCCGACTCTTTGCGACCCCATGAACTGCAGCACGCCAGGCCTCCCTGTGCATCACCAACTCCCGGAGTTCACTCAGACTCACATCCATCGAGTCAGCGATGCCATCCAGCCATCTCATCCTCTGTCGTCCCCTTCTCCTCCTGCCCCCAATCCCTCCCAGCATCAGTCTTTTCCAATGAGTCAACTCGTCGCATGAGGTGGCCAAAGTACTGGAGTTTCAGCTTTAGCATCATTCCTTCCAAAGAAATCCCAGGGCTGATCTCCTTCAGAATGGACTGGTTGGATCTCCTTGCAGTCCAAGGGACTCTCAAGAGTCTTCTCCAACACCACAGTTCAAAAGCATCAATACTTCAGCACGCAGCCTTCTTCACAGTCCAACTCTCACATCCATACATGACCACAGGAAAAACCATAGCCTTGACTAGACGAACCTTTGTTGGCAAAGTAATGTCTCTGCTTTTGAATATGCTGTCTAGGTTGGTCATAACTTTCCTTCCAAGGAGTAAGCGTCTTTTAATTTCATGGCTGCAGTCACCATCTGTAGTGATTTTGGAGCCCAGAAAAATAAAGTCTGACACTGTTTCCAAGAATATGGATATAGGTGATGTTTGTATTAATCTATCTTCATAAAGTTATACTCCACAAATTATAAAAAACAAACTGTTAACTGCCAAAGATAATCTGAAGCTACATTTGGTGGTAGGGATCAGTTCTGGAGAAGGAAATGGCAACCCACTCCGGTGTTTTTGTCTGGAGAATCCCAGGGGCGGGGGAGCTGGTGGACTGACGTCTATGGGGTCACACAGAGTTGGACACGACTGAAGTGACTTAGCAGCAGCAGCAGGGATCAGTCCAATAAATATTTATTTTGGAAAAGTATTATAGATAGAGAACCAAACTCAGGCTTTCCTTGAAGTTGAATAACATAGAAGAAATACACTCCAAATTAAGAGACCAACAGATTGATGAGTGATGGCTGATAAATTATGTAACATTTTACAATGTCAGATAACAGCACACCAAGGATGAGTGAGCAGTGTTTTTAATTTTTCATTTTTCAGGTATCCTAAATGCTGGAGCACATCTATGAATATGAACCTGAATTGTGTTCCAGATGGGAGTCTGATCACATGAAAAGGGAATTCTGAGTTAGGATTAAATATGGTATTTGTAGGTAGTGTTAGCATGAAAAGTACATAAAATCTAAAGAGTAAGCTTTGGATTGTGGTGCAAGTAGTTGGACTTGCTTAAAGCTGACATCCTGACTCACACTTGCTTCTGACTTGGATGACATCTCATCACTAATTTGATTTTATACTTTACTTCGAGTTTGTCCATATCAGCACCACAAGGAAAAAGGGTTGTGAGAGGCAATGTTTTTCAGAAAATTAATTTCTGAGATTCTGTCTTCATTTATAAATCAGGGATGGTTATGAGAATATATGAATATGAAGGCCCTCTGTATTGTAATGATAAAATCAAATTATAATTAAGTATTAAAATGGGAAAAAAGGACAATAGAAGCAGAGACAATAATAACTAGAAGCTACAATTAGAGAATCTGAAAACATATCAGATAATAGTATAATATTACTGTTAAATTTATTGATTGACATGACTGTGTTAGGACACATAAGGGAATGTCCTTGTTCTTACAAGGTGTACATTTTTGTATTTAAAGGTGAAATCCAACTTTTAATAAACATTTCTACAACTTACAAACAATTCAGCAAAATATAGATTGTAGAAGAGATGGAGAAAACATGGGAAGACACTAACAGCTGATGAATCCAGATGAATGTGTATGTGTTCATCACACTATTCCTTCCATGTTCCTGTGATTTGAACATTTTAAAACAATAAATTGGAGGCTTGGGACTCCCTGAGGGACCAGTGGTTAAGAATCCACCTGCCAATGCACAGAACATGGGTTTCATCCCTGGTCCAGGATGATCCCATGGCAAGAAGCAAGTGAACCCATGTGCCACAACTACTGAGCCCAACTCTAGAGCCCACAGGCTACAACTCCTGAGCCTGCAGGCCACAGTTCTGAAGCCTGTGTGCTCCAGAGTCCAGGTGTCACAACAGGAGAAGCTATGTCAGTGAGAAGCTGTGCACTGCCACTAAGATTAGCCCCTGTTTGCCACAACTAGAGAAAGCCTAGAAGCAGCAATGAAGAACCAGCACAGACAAAGGGAGAAAAAAAAAAAAAAATGGAGACTTGAAGCCAGACAGCCTGAGCATAAGTCTTGCCTGGCTCTGCCAACTGGGCAAGTTTCTAAACTTATTCTACCTTAGCTTCCTAAGCTCTAAGACTATAATATCATAATTGTAAAGATGGGTACCTCCTAACATTGATAGAGTATAAAATGAATCAGTACATGTAGAATTTATGACAGATCAATAGATATTGCCCAATATTAATAATGCTGTCAGCTAGCCTCTCTTCATGTTCTGCTCCATTTTCCTCCTTTGCATGTATTAACACTGAGGCCTTGTTATGTATGCATCGACTTGTTTTCCACCTTCTCCAAGAGAATTTAAGCTCCAAGGGTAGAGATTTTGTCTTTTGATGACTGTGATAGCCCTACAATCTCCTACACTGCATGTCTAACAAGCTCTCAGAAGATATTTGTTGCCTTAATGAAGGCATGAGTGAATCCCATCATGTAACACATCTGTTCCTATAAATTAGAAAATAAATCCACATATATAAATAATTTATACATAACACTATCTTCTTATTAAGTTTAAGTGTAAAAGGAATATATTATAACAATTAACTGGGTCCAAGATATCACAACCTCACACTTTAAACAGTGGAAAGCACTGAAAAAGTTATGATTTAAGGAAAATGGAGTAAATAATACTATTCAAAACTATACATCTCAGTAGAGAATCCTTCAGACTGTTTTTGAGTTTGGGAAAATAACAGAATATAGCAAAATTGAAAAATAATACACTGAAATTGAAGGCACCCTATTTCTATCACTATAAACATTTCAATGTAACCTACTAATGTACTGAATCTACCAACCAGGCATCAACACCCCGCTCAGGAGATCAACACAGATGTCAGACGGTTTCTATATTAACCTTCTTACTTTTCAAAAAGAAAGGCTGCTGTGGACTAAAGGAGAAAGGGAAATGCAATCTACAGATGGGGAAGAACTTTTACTAGAGCAGGACTGGCAGTAAAGGAAGTAAAGGGAGAGCCCATTCATCTAACACAAGGCCCTGAAGTGAACATGTGATCTGTCTCCACCACAAGGACTGAACCACTGCATCAGTGGTTCCTGATGCAGAGGCTGTTGATGCCCAGGTTTCTGTATCTCGGTTTCCTGTGTGATGAGACACATTTCTGTCCAAACAGAGACACTATCAGCATCGAACATTTGACTGCATGATTTCTTCCCCAGTTTTGACAGGACAGACCATATGCTTAACTTCATATCCCAGAATCCCAGCTGTTTTGTTCTCATTTTTTTTTAACAGAAGTGACACATTGGTGATTCATTTTGAGAGTTTTATCTACTGTGCTCTTTTAACCTTTGAGTGATAAGGTGCTTCCTCTTCAGATACATTCATGTTATACTTGCAGCATTATCTTGCTTCTTAGTGCCCCTATCAACACTAATTAACTGATGAATTTTTGTCAATTTACAGTAAGGTGGCTAGTTTACACTATGTGAAAAATGTAGTCTCAGCATATTTTGAAAAATAACCATGATGAGATGGGCAGCATCCATTGGACTGCCTCCCTTCTGAATGACCATCTCTCCCAAGGAAGGAGGAGGAAACAGAACTAGAGGACTTTAAAAGAGGAAAAATTAGTGGTTCCCTCCTACTCACTCTCAGGCCACCTCTGTGAGTTTGGGTTCACATGTCCAGTTTGGCACCACTTACACACTAATAACGATGGTTTTGAGTTCATATAAAAGTTGACCTCACTGATTTAGTGATCACCTCTTAGAGTGACAGGCTTTCCACGTGGTACAGTGATTATGAATCCTCCTGCCAAATGCAGGAGATGCAAGAGATGTGGGTTCAATTCCTGGTTTGGGAAGATCTTCTGAAGGAGGAAACAGCAACCCACTCCAGTATTTCTTACCTGGAAAACTCCATGGACAGACAAGTCTGGCAGGCTATAGTTCCACAGAGGGTCACAAAAAAGTCATACATGATCAAGCATGCACATGCACACACACACACACGCTTAGAGTGATAAATCACCCCATTATTCTATTTCTTCAGGAATTTTTCTTTATCATATATGTATGCTTTCAATGAAATATTTGGTAGTTTTCTTTAAAACAGCCATAAAGAAGCAATCCCTAGAGAAAGACAATGATGGGATGATTTCTCTAAGTGATATTAGCAAAGTTAACACAGTAAATTCCATAAGCAATATATGGAAACCACATACTTCACTTTTGAAATAGACTCACGTCTATTTCTTTCTATAGAAAGCTCCAAATGTAGTTTAAATAAAGGTAGATCTTAGTATTATCTACCCCTTCTACCACTTCATCATTTTTAGAATTTAGATAAAAATTGCCTCTCTGTCCATGGAACAATGTGTTCTAAAATTCTAGAGTAATTTTTCTACCTGAGAATCTGTGAAAAAATGTATCAGCTGGGAAACAAATAGAAAAATAATTTACCAGTACTTCCAGTATTTTTCTTAAGATGTCATAATTTCACCATTAAATATGTCCTGTGAATTCAAGATCAATTAGTTCAATTCAGTTCAGTTGCTCAGTCATGTCCTACTCTTTGCGACTCCATGGACTACACAACGCCAGGCTTCCCTGTCCATCACCAACTCCTGGAGCTTACTCAAACTAAAGTCCATCAAGTCAGTTATGCCATCCAATCATCTCATCCTCTTCATCCCCTTCTCTTCCTGCCTTCAATCCCTCCCAGCATCAGAGCCTTTTCTAATGAGTCAGTTCTTTGCATCAGGTGGCCAAAGTATTGGAGTTTCAGCTTCAGCATCAGTCCTACCAATGAATATTCAGGACTGATTTCCTTCAGGATGGACTGGTTGGATTTCCTTGCAGTTCAAGGGACTCTCGAGTGTTTTCTCCAACACCACAGTTCAAAAGTATCAATTCTTTGCCACTCAGCTTTCTTTATAGTCCAACTCTCACATGACTACTAGAAAAACCATAGCTTTGACTAGATGGAACTGTGTTGACAAAGTAATGTGATATTTAAAATAATATGCTGTTAAGGTTAGCAAAGTAATATAATATTTAAAGTAATATGCTGTCATAGATTTTTTTCCAAGGAGCTAGTGTCTTTTAATTTCATGACTGCAGTCACCATCTGCAGTGATTTTGGAGCCCCCAAAATAAAGTCTTTCAGTGTTTTCATTGCTTCCCCATCTATTTGCCATGAAGTGATGGGACCAGATGCCATGATCTTTGTTTTTTGAATGTTGAGTTTTAAGCCAACTTTTTCACTCTCCTGTTTCACTTTCAACTGCAGCTTCTTCAGCATTCTTCAGCAAGATCAGTGAATCATCCTATCTTTTATTATATTTGATAGTTAACTGTTCTCCCCTCTTCTCTTCTAGAATTTCACTCTAGACTCAAAGACTTAAATGAAATCAGAGGTGCACTTCTTTGGGGGCAGGAAAAGGTAAAGCAATTGGCCCGATTTAGGAAAACAAAATCCTAACATTACTGGAAAGCCAGGTGGGTGTGTAAAGACTCAGTGCTGACATCTTCAGAAACCAGAATTTCTGGCTGGAAATGTATGAGCTCCATCCAAATCAGCCTGCTCACAGTCAAGGCTCATCTACATATTACAGATTTCAGAGCTTGCCTGGAAGGATAACACTAAATGGCAAATACATCAATTCAAAACAACAAGAACAATTACTCAGATTTGTGTAACAACAACAATTTAAAGAACTATGCCACACTTCTCTGAAATGAAGAGAGCAATCGAAAATTTGGTAGTTATTTATGTCAAAGAGTGTTTTTCCTTTGTTTTCTCTAAGAATTTTATTGGGTCTGGTCTTACATTTAGGTCTTTAATCCATTTTGAGTTTATTTTTGTATATGGTATTAGCTGTTGCTGCTGCTACTAAGTTGCTTCAGTTGTGTCCGACTCTGGGCGACCACATAGATGGCATCCCACCAGGCTCCTCTGTCCCTGGAATTCTCCAGGCAAGAATACTGGAACGGGTTGCCATTTCCTTCTCCAATGCATGCATGCATGCTAAGTCGGTTCAGTAGTGTTCGACTCTGTGTGACCCTATGGACAGCAGCCCACCAGACTCCTCTGTCCATGGGATTCCCTAGGCAAGAATACTGGAGTGGGTTACCATTTCCTTCTCCAATATGGTTTTAGGGAGTATTCTAATTTCATTCTTTTACATGTAGCCATCCAATTTTCCCAGCACCACTTATTGAAGAGATGTCTTTTCTCCATTCTATATTCTTACCTCCTTTGTCATAGATTAGGTGACCATAGGTATGTGAGTTTATCTCTGGGCTTTCTATACTGTTCCATTGATCTATATTGCTGTTCTTTTTTCATGCCAGTACCATACCATCTTGACTACTGTATCTCTGCAGTGAATTTGTCAAAGAGTTCATTTGGGTCTTTCTATAATATCTTATGTAATGAACTTTTTGGCCAACTTAATAATGTAGTCTGAAATTAAGGAACCTAATCCCCAGCTTCATATTTTTTTCTTAAGATTGCTTTGTGTTTCCATACAAATTGTAAAAATTTTTGCCCTAATTCTATGAAAAATGTCATTGGTAATTTGACAGGGGTTGTATTGAATCTGTAGATTCTTTGGGTAGTATAGCCATTTTCACAATATTGATTCTTCAAATCCAAGAATATATCTTCAAACTGTTTATGTCAACTTTGGTTTCCTTTATCAGTAAATTAGTTTTCTGAGTACTTATCTTTTGCCTCCTTCAGTTCAGTCCAGTTCAGTCACTCAGTCGTGTCCGACTCTTTGCAACCCTATGAATTGCAGCAGGCCAGGCCTCCCTGTCCATCACTAACTCCCAGAGGTCACTCAAACTCATGTACATCGAGTCAGTGATGCCGTCCAGCCATCTCATCCTCTGTCGTCCCCTTCTCCTCCTGCTCCCAATCCCTCCCAGCATCAGAGTCTTTTCCAATGAGTCAACTCTTCTCATGAGGTGGCCAAAGTACTGGAGTTTCAGCTTCAGCGTCAGTCCTTCCAAAGGACACCCAGGACCAATCTCCTTTAGAATGGACTGGTTGGATCTCCTTGCAGTCCAAGGGACTCTCAAGAGTCTTCTTCAACATCACAGTTCAAAACTATCAATTCTTCGGCACTCAGCTTTCTTCACAGTCCAACTCTCACATCCATACATGACCACTGGAAAAACCATAGCCTTGACTAGACGGACCTTTGTTGGCAAAGTAATGTCTCTGCTTTTCAATATGATATCTAGGTTGGTCATAACTTTCCTTCCAAGGAGTAAGCGTCTTTTAATTTCATGGCTGCAGTCACCATCTGCAGTGATTTTGGAGCCCCAAAAAATAAAGTCTGACACTGTTTCCACTGTTTCCCCATCTATTTCCCATGGAGTGATGGGACCGGATGCCATGATCTTCGTTTTCTGAATGTTGAGCTTTAAGCCAACATTTTCACTCTCCTCTTTCACTTTTATCAACAGGCTTTTTAGTTCCTCTTCACTTTCTGCCATAACGGTGGTGTCATCTGCATATCTGAGGTTATTGATAGTTCTGGCAATCTTGATTCCAGCTTGTGCTTCCTCCAGCCCAGCATTTCTCATGATGTACTCTGCATAGAAGTTAAATAAGCAGGGTGACAATATACAGCCTTGACGTACTCCTTTTCCTATTTGGAACCAGTCTGTTGTTCCATGTCCAGTTCTAACTGTTGCTTCCTGACCTGCATACAGATTTCTCAAGAGGCAGGTCAGGTGTTCTGGTATTGCCATCTCTTTCAGAATTTTCCACAGTTTATTGTGATCCACACAGTTAAGGCTTTGGCATAGTCTAGAAAGCAGAAGTAGATGTTTTTCTGGAACTCTTTTGCTTTTTACATGATCCAGTGGATGTTGGCAATTTGATCTCTGGTTCCTCTGCCTTTTCTAAAACCAGCTTGAACATCTGGAAGTTCATGGTTCATGTATTGCTGAAACCTGGCTTGGAGAATTTTGAGCATTACTTTACTAGCGTGTGAGATGAGTGCAATTGTGTGGTAGTTTGAGCATTCTTTGGCATTGCCTCCTTAAGTAGGTTTATTTTTATGTATTTTATTCTTTTTGTTGCAATGGTAATGGGATCGTTCCCTAATTTCTCTTTCTGATATTTCATTGTTAGTGTATAGGAATGTGCATGCTTACTTTTTAGAAACAAAAGACTAAGCTGCTGCTGCTGCTAAGTCGCTTAAGTCGTGTCCAACTCTATGGGACCCCACAGACAGCAGCCCACCAGGCTCCGTCGTCCCTGGGATTCTCCAGGCAAGAACACTGAAGTGGGTTGCCATTTCCTTCTCCAATGCATGAAAGTGAAAAGTGAAAGTGAAGTCACTCAGTGGTGTCCGACTCTTAGTGACCCCATGGAATGCAGCCTTCCAGGCTCCTCTGTCCATGGGATTTTCCAGGCAAGCGTACTGGAGTGGGGTGCCATTGCCTTCTCCAAAGACTAAGTTAGGTCCTGTGAAAAATTCAAAGACTGTCTATGGTTTACAAGTCTAGAGTTTCTGCCCAAAGTAGAATCAATTTGTAAAACGAGGGCAAATACACAAAATAATTTGCATTAAATATTCAAACCAACAGCAAGATAATAGTCAAAAATGTTTCACACAAGGGTGAGGGAATTCAAAGAAGAGGGGCAAGGGGAAACATGACACAAATGACAGAAAATTCTCCAGAAATGAACCTCTCCATACAAGAGCTCAGCAAATTCTCCAGGGTTCTGTTACCTGCATTCATGATACGGCATTAAAATGACATAATCACCAATAAGTAATCATTCTCACATTCCAGGGCTTCCCTGGTGGCTCAGACAATAAAGAATCTGCCTGCAATGCGGTAGACTCAGGTTTGATCTCTGGGTTGGGGAGATCTCCTGGAGGACAGAATGGCAACCCACTCCAGTATTCTTGCCTGGAGAAGTCCATGGCCAGAGGAACCAGGCAGGCTACAGTCTGTGGGATCGCAGAGTCAGACATGACTGTGTGAATCTCTTTTTTCTGTCTTCTTCTCATATTTCAACTATAAAATATACTTTTATAGACACTTTACTATGAAACTTCCTCATTTTATTGGTCTGATCTCATTCACATCTTTCAGTTAATAATGAAAAACTACTATTGTCTCCACTTAGTAGATGTTCCCTAAGATCAAAGGAATAAAATGAACACTGGAGGGTAATTAGGGTAATTACATCACTAGATCACTAGTAGAATTTGATCCCACAGCTTTAATGTCTAATTTAGTGCTCTGCAAAGGACAAGATAATGTGTCTAGTCATTCAAGGTTTTAAGGAAAAAGCTAAAATGGAAACATGGCATTATATTGTTTTTCATCATCATCAATTAATAAACATTGTAAGTGTACACATGTTATCAATGTTCTTCTAGGTGGTAAACAAAGTCAGTTAAACTGTTAAGCTCCTCTTAATTACCTGCAATGCTCTAAATGTACATGCATGGATACTGATACTAACAATTAATTATATTTAATATTAATAAATTACCTCTTCTAAGGCATTCCACAGTTCCTCATCTGTATGTTCATTAAAAGGATCCAGATTGTTCCTCATTGTTCCAGTGAATAAAACAGGTTCCTAAATACCCCAAAATACTGAATATTATTAACTTAACCTCTTTTCATTATATCCCAATGGTTACAGATCAGAATTAAAATATAAAATATCAAAATTACTGTAAGTATTAATAATAAAATTGCAAATGTATATTTAGAAAACTATCTATAAAATAATTTTCCATGTACAAAGCATGCTACAAGATATCCTGCAGACTATTGAACATTAACAGAAGAAAAAAGTGTTGAAGAAATTTTTTATATTAAGAAAAAACCTGAAGAATAGAAAAGAGAATTTGATTCTTTAAAATAAAAAAAAAAGGCTTTCTGGGACCATGGGCTTAAGCACACACACGCAAACTGAGGATATAATTACTGGAGAAACTTTACATCAAGATCTACATAAATTAATTGTCAATCTTAGTGTGACTGGGAAATATCAGTAGCATGATTAGTTGAAGTTTGTGCCTCAAAGCAAAATCATTAAATATTTACACACTGGCACTGAAGAATAAACTAGGCTCTTTTCTCCACTGGTCAGTCTTCTAGGATACGGAATCTCTCCATTTGTGTGAAAGAACATCCTCACACCTGCAAACAGAAGTCACCTCCTGGTGTCTGCAGCAGCTCTGTCCAAGGAGAGATCTCCTTGGATTCTACATCAACCTGATCCCCACATTCTCTCACCTGTGCATCAGGATGACCTGCCTCACAGAGCCTCCTTACTACTAACTGCAAGGTCAGAATGACCTGAAACCCATTATGACTGGGTCATAATAAAATTATTCAAATAACTTTTCCTGTTCAACTTTAGGAGGAGCCACAAGTAAATTACCCTAGAAATGTATGAGTCCTTCCAAGTTTCAGGACTTCCCTGGTGGCTTAGAGGATAAAGTGTCTGCCTGCAATGCGGGAGACCTAGTTTCGATCCCAGGGTCGGGAAGATCCCCTGGAGAAGGAAATGGAAACCCATTCCAGTATTCTTGCCTGGAGAATCCCATGGACGGATGAGCCTGGTAGGCTACAGTCCACCAGTTCGCAAAGAGTCTGACACGATTGATCAACTTCACATTCCTTTCCTTTTTACCAAGTTTCAAGAGAGAATCTTGTTCAAAAGCTCCTGCCTGGCCTTGGGGCTAGACTTTCCTCCTCACTTCACAAAAGCCTGAGAAGATGAAGAAGACAGACATTTCTTTTTCCTAGTTATGAAGAAGAATGACACTCAGAGAGCCTCCTGTACTTTCTTTCAATATTGTCTCTGTTTTAAGTCTAGTGAGAGACAAATGAATGCAGAAGACTCGGGGTGTGGCCCCCAAAAATGTGTATCCCTAAGCAAAATCCAAAATTAAAAAGAAATTATACAGGAGCGTTATTGCACAAAGTTGATTAAGTGGCCAATATGCCTCCAAAGTGGTGAAATCACTGCTCATACATTTCAAAATGATTACTGAACTGAAAACTCCTGAGACCCAAATTTAAGGTCTCCCTTAAAACTCTTGAATTTATTGCTTGTAGACTTTTGGATCACAGCCATTCTGACTGGCGGAAATGGTACCTCATAGTGGTTTTGATTTGCATTTCTCTGATAATGAGTCATGTTGAGCATCTTTTCATGTGTTTGTTAGCCATCTGTATGTCTTCTTTGGAGAAATGTCTATTTAGGTCTTTGGCCCATTTTTTGATTGGGTCATTTATTTTTCTGGAATTGAGCTGTAGGTGTTGCTTGTATATTTTTGAGATTAGTTGTTTGTCAGTTGCTTCATTTGCTATTATTTTCTCCCATTCTGAAGGCTGTCTTTTCACCTTGCTTATAGTTTCCTTTGTTGTGCAGAAGCTTTTAAGTTTAATTAGGTCTTATTTATTTATTTTTGCTTTTATTTCCAATATTCTGGAAGGTGGGTCATAGAGGATCCTGCTGTGATTTATGTCGGAGAGTGTTTTGCCTATGTTCTCCTCTAGGAGTTTTATACTTTCTGGTCTTACGTTTAGATCTTTAATCCATTTTTAGTTTATTTTTGTGTATGGTGTTAGAAAGTGCTCTAGTTTCATTCTTTTGCAAGTGATTGACCAGTTTTCCCAGCACCACTTGTTAAAGAGATTGTCTTTAATCCATTGTATATTTCTTGCCTCCTTTGTCAAATATAAGGTGTCCATAAGTGCATGGATTTATCTCTGGGCTTTCTATTTTGTTCCATTGATCTATATTTCTGTCTTTGTGCCAGTACCATACTGTCTTGATGACTGTGGCTTTGTAGTAGAGCCTGAAGTCAGGCAGGTTGATTCCTCCAGTTCCATTCTTCTTTCTCAAGATGGCTTTGGCTATTCGAGGTTTTTTGTATTTCCATACAAATTGTGAAATTATTTGTTCTAGCTCTGTGAAGAATACCGTGGTAGCTTGACAAGCAATAAATGCTGGAGAGGGTGTGGAGAAAAGGGAACCCTCTTACACTGTTGGTGGGAATGCAAACTAGTACAGCCACTATGGAGAACAGTGTGGAGATTCCTTAAAAAACTGGAAATAGAACTGCCTTATGATCCAGCAATCCCACTGCTGGGCATACACACTGAGGAAACCAGAAGGGAAAGAGACACGTGTACCTCAATGTTCATCGCGGCACTGTTCATAATAGCCAGGACATGGAAGCAACCTAGATGTCCATCAGCAGATGAATGGATAAGAAAGCTGTGGTACATATACACAATGGAGTATTACTCAGCCATTAAAAAAAATGCATTTGAGTCAGTTTTAATGAAGTAGATGAAACTGGAGCCTATTATACAGAGTGAAGTAAGCCAGAAGGAAAAACACCAATACAGTATACTAATGCATATATATGGAATTTAGAAAGATGGTAACAATAACCCTGTATACAAGACAGCAAAAGAGACACTGATGTATAGAACAGTCTTTTGACTCTGTGGGAAAGGAAGAGGGTGGGATGATTTGGGAGAATGGCATTGAAATATGTATAATATCATATATGAAATGAGTCGCCAATCCAGGTTCGATGCACAATACTGGATGCTTGGGGCTGGTGCACTGGGATGATCCAGAGGGATGGTATGGGGAGGGAGGAGGGAGGAGGGTTCAGGATGGGGAACTCGTGTATACCTGTGGCGGATTCATTTCGATATATGGCAAAACCAATACAATATTTTAAAGTTAAAAAATAAAATTAAATTAAAACAAGCAAACAAACAAACAAACTCTTGAATTTAGGACCAAGACCAAACAACCATCTGTGCAATGGTAAGAGTTCCTTGTTAGGGGAACCACCATTCTATTCCAGATTTTCACAAAACTTTTTTTACTCTTTGTAATTATCAACCCTAAGATTGCTACATGCAGGCAATTTTTCATCCTTCAGTTGTTTCCATGAGGTTAAAACAGATGACATGGTCAGGCAAGGGGAGGCTGCTCCCCAATACTCCTCTTTTCTCCATCTTCACTTCATTTTCCAGATTCTTTCAGATATGCAGCTGCTTGATGAACATAATCTCAATCAGTGTTCTTTCTGAGAAACATACTTAACTACTTTAGATACTCAGCACTAAGGATGAACATACATCCTTTGTTCATCAACCTACTTTGTACATCAACCTACTTCAGATCCTCAGCACAAAGGATGAACATACATCCTACCTGTTCTGTTCAAGGAAATAATTTAGGAAGAGCTTTCATTTTTGCTCATTCCTGAATTTTGAACACAAATTGAGGAGTACCTTCTTTAAAACACAGTATTCATCTTCAAAAGATCCCTCAGGACTGATGGTCTATGTCTCCACTCCCCTATCTCTGGTTCCTATCCAGGTCCTTGCTGCTATCCCATCTCCCCCAATTCTGATCTGCTCATGCAGGGTCAGCAGGATGGTGGGACGAGCCTGGGAGAGAGGTAGAGAGAGGAACCCAGAAGCTCACTGCTGCTCCAAGGATCACAGAGAGCAGGTAGCTAGGGGAGGTGATGCAAGTTCATTATCTGAGTGGCTCACCTGAAAGGGGCAACTCAAAGAAACAGCACTGGGCTCCCCTTCTGCAGAGTCTGCTCTCAGCTTCCCTAAATTAGGATGTTGAGACACAAACATCACTGCTTCCTATTCACTTCGGGGGAAGAGAGATTTAAGTTTTCTGCACTTAGACAACTTAACTTCATGTAACCAAACCAACAGACTTTCTTCACCTCTGAGCCAGTAAGACATTGTAAAGACAAAGGGCTCTTGACTGGGGAGGGGTAAGAGTTTGAGTATGTTCTTCTGACACTTATTAGCCCAAGACACATAAACAAATAAACCCATTTCAAAACTGATGCTGTCCAAATAAGAGATAGGGCATTAGCAGTAGTATCTTCTGGCTTTGCTCCATACTTACTCACTTTTATTATGGTTTGGGGAATCCTTTTGAGGATTTTTTAACGTAAAATGTTATGCTATGTTTAAAAAAATAGGAAAATATCTGATGAGAACATAATTTAGTTCAATTAACATTTATTGAAAAAAATAAACTTGGAGTCAGACAATTCTCAGTTCTGATTTTACTGCTCATTAGTTATTAGACTCAGGGTAAATTATTAATCTTCCCAAGACTTACTGCAAACTGGGGTTAGCCTTGCAGGGCTGCTCTGAGAATCTGGAATAACAGGGCAGCTCCTGTTGTGATGCTAACGTGGACCAGAAGCCCCCAGCAGGGGGACAGTGAGGGACAGTGTTTGTTAAAATGCAGGTGCAATGAATGGATCAGGAAATCAATTTTGTGCCTCGTGACCATCATTTTGTCATTTATATGAACTAGGATAGAACTGGCATCACAGAAAATATCAGAGCACAGAGCAAGAGTAATATTATTTGTGAAATTTTTGTTCCTCTGTGTGTGTGTATGCACACGGAGGCACATGAATCATGATACAAATCAATTGTACATGGACCACACTCAACAGCCACTTGAAGGCACAAGCAGAGTAATTTGCTGCCCAGGCTCTGGAGTTGGGAATCTCTTTAAATTTGAATCCTGTTAGTATATTTTGGAAATTAATACCTTGTTGGTTGCAACATTTGCAAATATTTTCTTCCTTTCCAGAGGCTGTTTTTCAGTTTTATTTATGGTTTACTTGGTGCTTCAAATCCTTTTAACTAGGTCCCCTTTATTTTTGCTTTTCTTTCCATGACTTTACGGGACAGATCCAAGAACATATTGCTGTGATTTATGTCAAAGAATATTCTATGTTTTCCTCTAGGATCTTGTCTTACAAATCTTTAGGTCTTTATTTTTGACTTCATTTTTGTCTACATTATTACAGAGAGTTCTACTTTCATTGTTTTACATATAGTTGCCCAGATTTTCCAGCACTATTTATTGAAGAGACTGTCTTTTATCCATTACATATTCTTACCTCTTTTGTCTTAGATTAACTGACCATAAGTGCATGGGTTTATATCTGGGTTTTTTAACCTGTTCCATTAATCTATATGCCTGGTTTCTGTGACAGGAATATACTTTTCATTATTGTGTGTCTGTAGTACAGTTAGAAGTCAGAGACTGTGAATCTTCCAGCTGTGTTCTTCTTTCTCAAGATGGTTTTTTGCTATTTGAGGTCTTTTCTGTTTCCATATAAATTAAAAAAAAAAATTTTTTTTTTCTTTTGTTCTACTTCTGTGAAAAATTGCCATTGGTAATTTGATAGGGATTGCATTGAATCTGTAAGTTGCCTTGTATAGTTTTGTCATTTTTAACAATATTAATCCTTTCAATCTAAGAACACAGTATATCTTTCCATCTGTTTGTGTTGTCTTCAATTTCTTTCATCAGCATCTTATAGATTAAGGGTCTTTTGCCTTCTTAAGTAGGTTTATTCCTAGTTATTCCTAGCATTGTTTTTATTTTTCCCTTTGACATGATGGCCAACGAGGTTGATTCCCTAATTTCTCTTTCTGAAAGAGAAATCCTTCAGAAAGTAAGGGAAATCTTTCAAAGTAACAGAAATCTCTTACTTTGATTTTAGTCTATATAAATGCAAGACATTTCTGTATATACAACAGCTTATACAGCTCAATACCAAAGACACAAAAAACCCAATCAAAAAATGGACCAAAGATCTAAATAGACATTTCTCCAAAGAAAAATACAGATGGCCGAAAGGCATATGAAAAGATACTCAACATCACTAATTTAGAGAAATGCAGATCAAAGACTACAATGAGGTATGACTTCACACTGGTCAGAATGGCTATCATGAAAAAGTCTGCAAATAATAAATGCTGGCAAGGGTGTGGAGAAAGGGTACTCTCCTACACTGTTGGTGGGAATGTAAACTGGTGCAGCTATTATGGAAAACAATGTGGAGGTTCCTTAAAAGCAGAAAAAGAATTACCATGTGATCCAACAACTCTAATCCTCAGCATATATCTGGAAAAGATAAAAATGCTTATTCAAAACAATACATGCACCTGAGTGTTCACAACAGAACTGCCTAACAACAGCCAAGATATGCTCATGGACAGATAAATGGATGAAGAAGATGTGGAGTATACACACACATGCACACACAATGGAATATTATCAGCCATATAAACGAACCAAACAATGCCACTTGCAGCAACAAGGAAGAACCCAGAGATTGTCAGGCTAAGTGAAATAAGTCAGACAGAGAAAGACAAACATCATATGAGATTACTTATATATGGAGTCTTAAAAAAATGATAGAAATTAACTTATTTACAACCCAGAAATAGACTCACTGACATAGAAAACAAATAATGGGTACCAAAGGAAAAGAGATAGGGAAGGATAAATTAGAAATCTGGTAATAATAGATACACACTACTATATACAAAATAGATAAAAAAGGATCTATTGATAGAACAGGGAACTATTTGTAACATCTTGCAATAACCTATGATAAAAGGATCTGTGTGTGTGTATATACATGCATATATATAATGTATATATAAATATATATATTTATATAAAATTATATATATAAATATATATATATAACTGAACCTCTTGGCTGTACTACTGAAACACTGTGAATCAACTATTCTTCAATTTAAAAAAATAAACAGACACACACAAAATAAATCCTGACTCTGTCCCTTACTTGATCAGTGGGATAAGCTCCCAGTGCCTCAATTTTTAAATCTGTCAGGTAAGGATAACAAAAGAATTGCGAGGATTAAGCAGGAAGTGATAGGATAAGTGGCTAAGGCATGTTAATGATTCCACAAACATTAGGAATTATCAATACTCATGTAACTTGCCAGGGATTGTAACAAGCACTAGAAGAACAGACATGAGAAATATAGGCTCTGTCCTCAAGGAAAGGAAGAAAAGAGTTGAGAATGTGAGGCAGACTGAGAAGGTCAGAGGTCTTGGTGTATAAGTAAGTAAATAAGAAAGTACCAGTGTGTACAAGGTGGTGATCAGGAGAGAAGCAGGTGGGAGGACAGCCAGAAATAAAAGTACAAAAAAATGCTAGTCTGTCCTCTTGCTCTTGGTGGAAAACATCAGATACATTTCTGTGTTACACTTTTCCCCAAAATCCCTACTGTATTTTTTGTTTCTTTGCTTTACTATTTATATTTATAAAAATAATTTAGTTTATATTGTAACAATAAATATAAAGAAAATAACCAAGGACTATAAACACATAAGCAGAAATTAAAGAGTAGAGTCACTCCAGAAGGTGCTACTCTTTTTACTTAAGCAGAAATAATACCCAAAGGTCTGTGCCCTGATCCTTAAGAATAATAATAGTTCTTATTGACTGAACTCTCCTAAGAACTAGACACAGGCGCAAACATTTTCACACCCAGTTACATCTTCACAGCAAATCTGTGTGACAATGATTCCCAGACCTGGAATAAGGACGCAGCCAGGTGACATCGACAAGGTCCTACAGTCATATGAGACAGAGCAAGAATAAAACTATGGGTCACGTTGACACTCGGTCTACACTTTTAAACTTTCTACCCCTGTCTGCCTTCTGAATGGTTTCCTCGGATCCTTTGCAAGTTCTCTCTAGATTCTCTCAATTTGAACAACCACATAACATGGAATTTACATGGACACAAGTTCAGTTCAGTCACTCAGTCATGTCCAGCTCTTCATGACCCCATGAACCGCAGCACGCCAGACCTCACTGCCCATCACCAACTCCTAGAGTTTACCCAAACACATCTCCATTGAGTCAGTGATGCTATCCAACAATCTCATTCTCTGTTGTCCCCTTCTTCTCCTGCCCTCAATCTTTCCCAGCATCAGGGTCTTTTGAAATGAGTCACCTCTTCACAGCAGGTGGCCAAAGTATTGGAGTTTCAGATTCAGCATCAGTCCTTCCAATGAATATCCAGGACTGATCTCCTTTAGGATGGACTGGTTGGATCCCCTTGCAGTCCAAGGGACTCTCAAGAGTCTTCTCCAACACCACAGTTCAAAAGCATCAGTTCTTCAGGACTCAGCTTTCTTTATAGTCCAACTCTCACATCCATATGTGACTGCTGGAAAAACCATAGCTTTGACTAGACAGATTTTTGTCAGCAAAGTAATGTCTCTGCTTTTGAATATGCTGTCTAGGTTGGTCATAACTTTCTTACCAAGGAGTCAGATCAGATCAGATCAGATAAGTCGCTCAGTCGTGTCCGACTATTTGCGACCCCATGAATCGCAGCACGCCAGGCCTCCCTGTCCATCACCAACTCCCGAAGTTGACTCAGACTCACATCCATTGAGTCAGCGATGCTATCCAGCCATCTCATCCTCTGTTGTCCCCTTCTCCTCCTGCCCCCAATCCCTCCCAGCATCAGAGTCTTTTCCAATGAGTCAACTCTTCGCATGAAGTGGCCAAAGTATTGGAGTTTCAGCTTCAGCATCATTCCTTCCAAAGAAATCCCAGGGCTGATCTCCTTCAGAATGGACTGGTTGGATCTCTTTGCAGTCCAAGGGACTCTCAAGAGTCTTCTCCAACACCACAGTTCAAAAGCATCAATTCTTCGGCGCTCAGCCTTCTTCACAGTCCAACTCTCATATGCATACATGACCACAGGAAAAACCATAGCCTTGTCTAGACAGACCTTTATTGGCAAAGTAATGTCTCTGCTTTTGAACATGCTATCTAGGTTGGTCATAATTTTCCTTCCAAGGAGTAAGCGTCTTTTAATTTCATTGCTGCAGTCACCATCTGTAGTGATTTTGGAGCCCAGAAAAATAAAGTCTGTCACTGTTTCCAGTGCTTCCCCATCTATTTGCCATGAAGTGGTGGGACCGGATGCCATGATCTTCATTTTCTGAATGTTGAGCTTTAAGCCAACTTTTTCACTCTCCACTTTCACTTTCATCAAGAGGCTTTTGAGTTCTTCTTCACTTTCTGCCATAAGGGTGGTATCATCTGCATATCTGAGGTTATTGATATTTCTCCCAGCAATCTTGATTCCAGCTTGTGTTTCTTCCAGTCCAGTGTTTCTCATGATGTACTCTGCATATAAGTTAAATAAACAGGGTGACAATATACTGCCTTGACAAACTCCTTTTCCTATTTGGAACCAGTCTGTTGTTCCATGTCCAGTTCTAACTGTTGCTTCCCTGACCTGCATACAAATTTCTCAAGAGGCAGATCAGGTGGTCTGGTATTGCCATCTCTTTCAGAATTTTCCACAGTTTATTGTGATCCACACAGTCAAAGGCTTTGGCATAGTCAGTACAGCAGAAATAGATGTTTTTCAGGAACTCTCTTGCTTTTTCCATGATCCAGCGGATGTTGGCAATTTGATCTCTGGTTCCTCTGCCTTTTCTAAATCCAGCTTGAACATCAGGAAGTTCATGGTTCACATATTGCTGAAGCCTGGCTTGGAGAATTTTGAGCATTACTTTACTAGCGTGTGAGATGAGTGCAATTGTGCGGTAGTTTGAGCATTCTTTGGCATTGCCTTTCTTTGGGATTGGAATGAAAATTGACCTTTTCCAGTCCTGTGGCCACTGCTGAGTTTTCCAAATTTGCTGGCATATTGAGTGCAGCACTTTCACAGCATCATCTTTCAGGATTTGGAATAGCTCCACTGGAATTCCATCACCTCCACTAGCTTTGTTCGTAGTGATGGTTTCTAAGGCCCACTTGACTTCACATTCCAGGATGTCTGGCTCTAGGTCAGTGATCACACCATCGTGATTATCTGGGTCATGAAGATCTTTTTTGTACAGTTCTTCTGTGTATTCTTGCCACCTCTTCTTAATATCTTCTGCTTCTTTTAGGTCCATACCAGTTCTGTCCTTTATCGATCTCATCTTTGCATGAAATGTTCCTTTGACATCTCTGATTTTCTTGAAGAGATCCCTAGTCTTTCCCATTCTGTTGCTTTCCTCTATTTCTTTGCACTGATCACTGAGGAAGGCTTTCTTATCTCTTCTTGCTATTCTCTGGAACTCTGAATTAAGATGCTTATATCTTTCCTTTTCTCCTTTGCTTTTTGCTTCTCTTCTTTACACAGCTATTTGTAAGGCCTCCCCAGACAGCCATTTTGCTTTTTTGCATTTCTTTTCCATGGGGATGGTCTTGATCCCTGTCTCCTGTACAATGTCACAAACCTCATTCCATAGTTCATCAGGCACTCTATCAGATCTAGGCCCTTAAATCTATTTCTCACTTCCACTGTATAATCATAAAGGATTTGATTTAGGTCATACCTGAATGGTCTAGTGGTTTTCCCTACTTTCTTCCATTTAAGTCTGAATTTGGCAATAAGGAGTTCATAGTCTGAGCCACAGTCAGCTCCTGGTCTTGTTTTTGCTGACTGCGTAGAGCTTCTCCATCTTTGGCTGCAAAGAATATAATCAATCTGATTTCAGTGTTGACCATCTGGTGATGTCCATGTATAGAATCTTCTCTTGTGTTGTTGGAAGTGAGTGTTTGTTATGACCAGTACATTTTCTTGGCAAAACTCTATTAGTCTTTGCCCTGCTTCATTGCATATTCCAAGGCCAAATTTGCCTGTTACTCCAGGTGTTTCTTAACTTCCTACTTTTGCATTCCAGTCCCCTATAATGAAAAGGACATCTTTTTTGGGTGTTAGTTCTGAACAGTCTTGTAGGTCTTCATAGAACCATTCAACTTCAGCTTCTTCAGCATTACTGGTTGGGGCATAGACTTGGATTACTGTGATATTGAATGGTTTGCCTTGGAAACAAACAGAGATCATTCTGTCGTTTTTGAGATTGCACCCAAGTACTGCATTTTGGACTCTCTTGTTGACCATGATGGCCACTCCATTTCTTCTGAGGGATTCCTGCCTGCAGTAATAGATATAATGGTCATCTGAGTTAAATTCACCCATTCCAGTCCATTTCAGTTTGCTGATTCCTAGAATGTCGACATTCACTCTTGCCATTTCTTGTTTGACCACTTCCAATTTGCCTTGATTCATGGACCTGACATTCCAGGTTCCTGTGCAATATTGCTCTTTACAGCATCGGACCTTTCTTCTATCACCAGTCACATCCACAGCTGGGTATTGTTTTTGCTTTGGCTCCATCCCTTCATTCTTTCTGGAATTATTTCTCCACTGATCTCTAGTAGCATATTGGGCACCTACTGACCTGGGGAGTTCCTCTTTCAGTATCCTATCATTTTGCCTTTTCATACTGTTCTCAAGGCAAGAATACTGAAGTGGTTTGCCATTCCCTTCTCCAGTGAACCACATTCTGTCAAATCTGTCCACCATGACCTGCCCGTCTTGGGTTGCCCCACGGGTATGGCTTAGTTTCATTGAGTTAGACAAGGCTGTGGTCCTAGTGTGATTAGATTGACTAGTTTTCTGTGATTATGGTTTCAGTGTATCTGTCCTCTGATGCCCTCTGGCAACACCTACCGTCTTACTTGGGTTTCTCTTACCTTGGGCATGGGGTATCTCTTCACAGCTGCTCCAGCAAAGCGCAACCATTGCTCCTTAACTTGGACGAGGGGTATCTCCTCACTGCCGCCCTTCCTGACCTTCAATGTGGGATAGCTCCTCTAGGCCCTCCTGCTCCCACGCAGCCACGGCTCCTTGGACGTGGGGTTGGTCCTCCTGGCCACCGCCCCTGGCCTTGGCCCTGCAGTTGCTCCTCCCTGCCGCCGCCCTTGGCCTTGGGCTTAGGGGCGTGGGGTAAGTGTCTTTTAACTTCATAGCTGAAATCACCATCTGCAGTGATTTTGGAGCCCAGAAAAATAAAGTCTGTCACTGTTTCCACTGTTTCCCCATCTATTTGCCATGAAATGATGGGACCGCATGCCATGATTTTAGTTTTCTGAATGTTGAGCTTTAAGCCAACTTTTTCACTCTCCACTTTCACTGTCATCAAGAGGCTCTTTAGTTCTTTTCACTTTCTGCCATATGGGTGGTGTCATCTGAATATTTGAGGTTATTGATATTTCTCCCGGCAATCTTGATTCTAGCTTGTGCTTCATCCAGCCCAGGTTTTCTAATGATGTACTCTGCATAGAAGTTAAATAAGCAGGGTGACATTATACAGCCTTGACGTACTCCTTTTCCTATTTGGAACCAGTCTGCTGTTCCACGTCCAGTTCTAACTATTGCTTCCTGACCTGCATACAGGTTTCTCAAGAGGCAGATCAGGTGGTCTGGTATTCTCATCCCTTTCAGAATTTTCCACAGTTTATTGTGATCCACACAGTCAAAGGTTTTGGCATAGCCAATAAAGCAGAAATAGATGTTTTTTGGAAGTCTCTTGCTTTTTTGATGATCCAGCGGATGTTGGCAACTTGACCTCTGGTTTCTCTGCCTTTTCTAAATCCAGCTTGACCAACTTGAAGTTCATGGTTCATATACTTTTGAAGCCTGGCTTGGAGAATTTTGAGTATTACTTTACTAGTGTGTAACATGGGTGCAATTGTGCAGTAGTCTGAACATTCTTTGGCATTGCCTTTCTTTGCGAATGGAATGAAAACTGAATGTTTCCAATCCTGTGGCCACTGCTGAGTTTTCCAAATTTGCTGGCATATTGAGTGCAGCACTTTATCAGCATCATCTTTTAGAATTTGAAATAGCTCAACTGGAATTCCATCACCTCCACTAGCTTTGTTCGTAGTGATGCTTCCTAAGGCCCGCTTGACTTCACATTCCAGGATGCCTGGCTCTAGGCGAGTGATCACACCATCATGATTATCTGGGTCGTAAGGATCTTTTTTGTACAGTTCTTCTGTGTATTCTTGCCACCTCTTCTTAATATCTTCTGCTTCTGTTAGGTCCATACCATTTCTGTCCTTTATTGATCCCATCTTTGCATGAAATGTTCCCTTGGTATCTCTAATTTTCTTGAAGAGATCTCTAGTCTTTCCCATTCTGTTGCTTTCCTCTATTTCTTTGCACTGATCACTGAGGGAGGCTTTCTTATCTCTCCTTGCTATTCTTTGGAACTCTGAATTCAAATGGGTATATATTTCCTTTTCTCCTTTGCTTTTCGCTTCTCTTCTTTTCACAGCTATTTGTAAGACCTCCTCAGACAGCCATTTTGCTTTTTTTCATTTCTTTTCCATGGGGATGTTCTTGATCCCTGTCTCCTGTACAAAGTCATGAACCTCCATCCATAGTTCATCAGGCACTGTGTCTATCAAATCTAGACCCTTAAATCTATTTCTCACTTCCACTGTATAATCGTAAGGGATTTGATTTACATCATATCTAAATGATGTAGTGATTTATCCTACTGTATTCAATTTAAGTCTGAATTTGTCAATAAGCAGTTCATGATCTGAGCCATAGTCAGCTCCTGGTCTTGTTTTTGCTGACTGTATAGAGCTTCTCCAACTTTCGCTGCAAAGAATATAATCAATCTGATTTTGGTGTTGACCATCCGGTGATGTCCATATGTAGAGTCTTCTCTTGTATTGTTGGAAGAAGGTGTTTGCTGTGATCAGTGTGTTCTCTTGGCAGAACTCTATTGTCCTTTGCCCTGCTTCATCCCGTATTCCAAGGCCAAATTTGCCTGTTACTCCAGGTGTTTCTTGACTTCCTACTTTGCATTCCAATCCCCAGTAACATCTTTTTTGGATGTTAGTTCTAAAAGGTCTTGAAGGTCTTGTTAGAACCGTTAAACTTCAGCTTCTTCAGCATTATTGGTTGGGGGATACACTTGGATTACCATGATATTGAATGGCCTGCCTTGGAAACAAACAGAGATCATTCTGTCGTTTTTGAGATTGCATCCAAGTACTGCATTTTGGACTCTTTTGTTAACTACAATGGCTACTCCATTTCTATTAAGAGATTCTTGCCCACAGTAGTAGACATACTGGTCGTCTGAGTCAAATTCACCCATTCCAGTCCATCTTAGTTCACTGATTCCTAGAATGTTGATGTTCACTCTTGTCGTCTCTTGTTTGACCACTTCCAATTTGCCTTGATTCATAGACCTAACATTCCAGGTTTCTATGGAATACTGCTCTTTACAGCATCAGATCTTGATTCTATCACCAGTCACATCCACAACTGGGTGCTGTTTTTGCTTTGGCTCCATCCCTTCATTCTTTCTGGAGTTAGTTCTCCACTGATCTCCAGTAGCATACTGGGCACCTACCGACCTGGGGAGTTCATCTTTCAGTGTCCTATCTTTTTACCCTTACATACCATTGATAGGGTTCCCAAGGCAAGAATCATGGATACAAAGCTTAGGACTATTTTGTAAGCATGCTGTCTGGAGTGTGCATATAGAGCATACTCAAAGGAAGGGTGGAAACCAACAGGACAGAACCAAAACATGGTGATGCAAAGGTTTGTTTGGTCTTTGCTCAGATGTGCTTCCAAACATTATTAGCAGAGCCAAGAATAATCTAATGATATTTACTTATAGCGTTATTTTATGTACACAAGCAAACAACTTTTTTCCTATTGAGAAGCATTAAAAATAATGTAGGGCATGTGTTTAAGTCCTTGTATCCAAGGAGTTTATACACATGCCCTTTATTTCTGTTAACTGATCATCTCACTTGGCCTTTTCAGAGAGGAATACCATCAAAACATAAAACTTGGGAATCTAAGCTCATTTATTTTCTATGTAACCACAAGTCATAAATCTAATAGCCAAAGGAAATTTTTTTTTCATTTTTTTCAAAATCAATTTTATTGCAGCCAAAACAGTGGAAATTTTTAAATATGGGTACTGAATGTGCTAAAAATTTGTTCCCATTTTTCCTGAATGGAACACCTTCGAATAAAAATTGTTTTAATTGTAGTAAAATACACATAAAGTTTACTAGTTTCACCACCTTTAAGTGCACAGTTCACTGGTATTAAATACATTCACACTGTTGTACAATCATCACCACCTTCCAGCCACAGATCTCCTTTCATCTGGCAGAATTGAAAATCTGTACCCATTAAACAACAATTCCTCTTTCCCAAAAGCTTCTGGCACCCACTATTCTATATCTTGTATCCATGAGTTTAGTACTCTAGGAACCTCCTATTAGTAGAATCATACAGTATTTGTCCTTTGTGACTGGCTTATTCCACTTAGTTTAATTTCCTCAAGGTTCATCTGTGTTATAGCATGTTTCAGAATTTTCTTCTTTTGTAAGGCCAAATAATATTCCACTCTATGTATATATGCTACACTTTATTGATTCATCTGTCAATGGACTCTTGGATGCCTCCACCTTTTTGTTGTTGAGAATAATGCTGTTATAACATGCATGTAGAGGTATCTCTTTAAGACCCTTCTTCCAATTCTTTTGTGTTTATACTCTAAAGTAGGATTGCTAGGTCATATGACAATTCTATCTTTAACTTTTCTGAGCAAACATCAACTTGATTTCCATAGTGGCTGTACTAGTTTACATTCCTACAAGCATTGAATAAGGTTTCTAATTTCTCTACCTCTTTGCCAACACTTGTCATTCTCTTTCTCTCTCTCTCTTTTTTTTAAATTTTATTTTATTTTTAAACTTTACAATATTGTATTAGTTTTGCCAAATATCGGAATGAATCCACCACAGGTATACCTGTGTTCCCCATCCTGAACCCTCCTCCCTCCCCATACCCTCCTTCTGGGTCATCCCAGTGCACCAGCCCCAAGCATCCAGTATCGTGCATCGAACCTGGACTGGCGATTCGTTTCATACATGATATTATACATGTTTCAATACCATTCTCCCAAATCTCCCCACCCTCTCCCTCTCCCACAGAGTCCATAAGACTGATCTATACATCAGTGTCTCTTTTGTTGTCTCGTACACAGGGTTATTGTTACCATCTTTCTAAATTCCATATATATGCATTAGTATGCTGTATTGGTGTTTTTCTTTCTGGCTTACTTCACTCTGTTTAATAGCAGACATCTTAAAGGTTGTGAGGTGGCATTTCACTATAGTCTGAAAAGAATATCTTGGTTTCAAAAGTACTTAGAGTAATTCCAGGTATTTTAGAGGTCACGGGTAGGTAGCAACAGCAGTACCCAAGTCCACATTCTCCTTCCCTTTGGGTGCCATGTTCTATATTCTTCCTAATAAACAGGCATTTCAGGGCACATTACACCCACATTCCAGGAAGCACAACTGCCTGGCTCATTTTGTCTCATCTCCTTTCTGTTTTACATTTCAAGTGGGTATTTTTTTCTGAGCTTCCTTTGATGGGCGTATGATTATCAAGTATATTAAAAAATTCAAATTATTATTATTATTTTTTTAAGTCAGTAAGTCTGTCAAAGCAGAGTACAGGATGGAAGATGAGGACACAGGATCTAGGCTTCCCTTGGCTATATACCTGGAGGATAGTATTTTCTCAGTAAATATTCACCAAATTATGGTGAGTGAACTAACCACAAGGAATGACAGGAGTGTCTACTGTGCATATAATCCAGAGTTCCAAACACTCCCTGAAAGTTATACTTCTTTAAGATGCAGAAGAAAAGAAAACAGAATCAGAGTTCAGGAAAAGACTAGCCAATGGCCAATTCCATGCTCCACCATCACAGCAGTTGCATCAGGGTCTATGTGAAGCACTTCACACTCAGTAACCTATTTTGTCCTCACAACAGCTCAAGGGGTTAGTACTGTTAGTTACCTTGTAAGACAGATAAAACTGAGGTACATAGAAACAGAATTCTCAGTTACCTACTCTACCTCAGTTCTATATTCTATACTGCCTCCCTGGTGAAAATTATTTATTAATGGATAAATTGTCAAAGTCTCCCCAGCATCTACATACCCTGTAATTCTCAAAGCTCAAAATGCCTTTTTCTTATGGAAATGTTTGTCTTAAGCTATGCTAATGTACTATGCCTTTACCCCAAACTCTGTCTCCAAGTCGGTTCCGCCTCTTGGCCCAGAACCTACTTGACAAACCAGTATGGATATTGTTCCCCTAATCTATGTAAATGAAACTATATGTATGGTGGTCTGCCCTTCTTCAAGATTCAAGTTAATCATTTTATGGCCCAGGATAAACCATTTATCCCAAAATACATCTTATGGGTGAGGGGCCTGGTGCCATTCTGAATTTTAAGACATTCCTTTATTTAATTAACAGACTGCTAGTGACTATATAACATCTAGCTGAAGACTAGCAGGGGGGTACTCTTTCTGCCCCCTTCTGATGCCTATGTCAGAAGCTTTCTCTATCTCCTTTATACTTTAATAAAACTTTACTACACAAAAGCTCTGAGCGATCAAGCCTCGTCTCTGGCTCCGGATTGAATTCTTCTCCTCCGGGGGCCAAGAATCCCGGTGAGTTCACATAAAAGTCCTCCAAGGAGATAATCACCTTTGAAAAGATGTCCTCATCTCCCACAGCAAAATTCCATCTGTAAAACACTTAAAAGTCATGTTTCCCTATAGGAACCTCTCCAGCACTAGACAAACCATTTAACCTTTTATTCTCAGAATTATGTGGTTATCAGTGGATAAAATTGTGGCAACTGAGGAAGACTGAGTCCAGAAATCTATCTCAGTAAGTTATTAAATCACATGCACACAAAGCTAATAAACGAACAAAGAAACAAAACATGGTATCCGATGAAAATGTCTGTTGAAAATACCTGATGCTAAAAAATGTGCTCTATTGGGAAAAAAAGGATCAACCCTTTTGAGAGAGTCATTTCCTAGGCAGGTTGATAGGCAGTCTAGGGGTCCCCAAGGAGAGAGGGGTCTGGAATTCTCAAGGAGGAAGAAAGGACAAACTTTTTTCTTTCTCCACATTCCTTAGGATTATATAACAATAATGTATCCTGCCTAAGGACAGTCTTTGGATTAAACCTTCTGTTATCTTAAAATGTAAATTATGGGAATAGGTCTGCTGAGGTCTTTACAACCTCCAGACATTCTTTGGATTCATTGGAGAGTATATAATTTCATTGCTAACACTAGCAAGCGGGTACTCTTTCTGCCCCCTTCTGATGCCTATGTCAGAAGCTTTCTCTGTCTCCTGTATACTTTAATAAAACTTTCTTACACAAAAGCTCTGAGCGATCAAGCCTCATCTCTGGCCCCGGATTGAATCCTTCTCCTCCGGGGGCCAAGAATCCCGGTGTCTTCTTGTGATTCAACAACAACCTTTCACTTTCATGTAACTTGAAAATAAAAATCAAACTAAAAGCAATGAAACTTATATACTTTATTAAAAGAACATGTGAGAATGCTCTGATGTGCATACCTGAGGTGCAACTGACATTTTCTTCCTTAAATCATGAAGTCCAATGTTTGGTTGTCCAGATCCCATCAATCCAAATGTCAGGTTCTTCAGGTTCTGACAATCTAAAAAGAGCAGTGATGAGGGAACTTTTTCCAGCTCCTGTTCTTCCCACAATGCCACGCTGTAAAGAGACCCAGAGCAATTAAACCCTGATTGTTGAAAACGAATTTTCAAAGTTCTATTATATGTAAAGTGTAGTCTATAGTTTCTCAAGCATGGTCCTGGTGACATTTGGGTCCAGATAATTCATTGTTGGGGGGTCTGGGGACTGTCTTGCATATTGTAAGATGTTTGACAGCAGCAATGAACTCTACCCACTAGATACCAGATGCAACCCCCAAATTGTGGCAACCAAAAATGGCAGATATTTACAAGTGCCCCTCCCTGAGACCACCATCAACCCAAGCATATGTAATATAAACATGAGTGATTTTATGCCTTCTTACAGTTTTATTTATTTATGTAGTTTTATTCAGATTTCCCTGAAAGTGAAGTTGCTCAGTCGTGTCCAACTCTTTGTGACCCCATGGACTATAACCTACTAGGCTCCTCCATGGGATTTTCCAGGCAAGACTACTGGAGTGGGTTGCCATTTCCTTCTCCAGAGGATCTTCCCAACCCAGGGATCGAACCCAGGTCTCCTGCATTGTAGGCAGACGCTTTACCATCTGAACCACCAGGGAAGTCAGATTTCCCTGAAGGAATGCTTAATATGCTAAAAATTGTTTGTTTTCTGTGATTATCACATAGTATCCATTATGTGGTAGGCTAAAAGGGGGAGACATATTTTGTGTGTGGTGTATGTGTATACATGTATATGTATGTGTGTAATTAACATTCATAAATAAAGCAAGAAGATAACTTAAAAAAAATCTGCTGGCCGTGAAAAAACAGCAGTCTCCTAAGTGGCGCATAGGAAGTCAGTTTTTAAATTAGGTTTATTCCTACTGCCTGGGTAATCTGACTTTGAGAATTACATGGGTAATTGTACAGAGATGTCAGCAAGTCATAAGTGTTATACACAACTACTCACTTTCTCGGGGATCTTTTAAGAGGAGTTATTCTTTGGTATAAAAATGAAATCACTTCCTGATATTAAATATCTTAATTACATTCTATCTTGAAACAACTTAAAATATAAAATAGACAAAATGCACATAATGAGATTAAAAACAACACAAAGAAAATTTTATATTTACATGGGACCTTTCATCAGAGCAGCACAAAAGGCAGTTTATTAAAAACTTAATACTTACAATTGAATTTTGGAAAAATAAAAAATACATGTCGTGTCAGTCTATTTATTAATACTAAAGCAGAGAGAAATTAAATGACTAACAATAAAGTGAAAGAATCTATACAGTGCAGGTTAAATGCTGGTAAGGAATAAAACTGCATTCAAATATGTATGTAGAAACTGGCCTTTTTTACCAATGAGTTTGAAAGTAAAAGAAAGTATTAGCCACTCAGTCTTGTCCAGCTCTTTGCAACACCATGGAATGTAGCCCGCCAGGCTCCTCTGTCCATGGAATTCTCAAAGCAAGAATAGTACAGTGGGTTGCCATTTCCTACTCCAGGGGATTTTCCTGACCCAGGGATGGAACTCGGGTCTCCTGCCTTGCAGGCAGATTCTTCACCATCTGAGCCACCAGGGAAGCCCAACTGCAAATTCCCTGAAGGAAGCTTCCCAAGAGATGATTTCATCTCTATTTAGAATCTGGAATTGATGACAGTATAAGACATGCTTTTGATCATTTGTAAAACAGTAAAATTTTAAAACTCAGCTTTAAATGGAACAACTAAATCTTTCTGAGCAATATAATCAGAATTCTTGGAAATTTTCATATTTTCTGAATTGAATCATATTTTCTGATTTGAATCTCTAAAGTGTCACATCTTAGTCTGTCAAATCAATCATGGCATTTCAAAGCAGAATTTACCTTTAAAGAAATTAAACATAAGAAAAAGCAGGTTTAGCTAATTTTATTATCTTACGAAGATAATACAATGTCTATAAGATAATTTGTTGTTGTTGTTTAGTCGCTCAGTCACGTCCAACTCTTTGCAACCCCATGGACTGCAGCACACCAGGCCTCCCTGTTCTTCATCATCTCCCTGAGCTTGCTCAAACTCATGTCCATTGAGTCAGTGATGCCACCCAACCATCTTAATCCTCTGTCATCCCCTTCTCCTCCTGCCTTCAATCTTTCCCAACAGGGTCTTTCCCAATGAATTGGCTCTTCTCATCAGATAGCCAAAGTACTGGAGCTTCAGCTTCAGCATGTTTTTCCAATAAATATTCAGGATTGATTTCCTTTAGGATTTACTGGTTTGATCGCCTTGCTGTTCAAGGGACTCTGAAGAGTCTTCTTCAACACCACATTTCAAAAGCATCAGTTATTTGGTGCTCAGCCTTCCTTACATTCCAACACTCACATCCATACACAACTACTGCAAAAACCATAGCTTTGATTATATGGACTTTTGTTGGCAAAGTAATGTCTCTGCTTTTTAGTACACTGTCTAGGTTTCTCATAGACTTTTCTTCCAAGGAGCAAGCGTCTTAATTTTATAGCTGCAATCACCGACCACAGGGATTCTGGAGACCAAGAAAATAAAGTCTGTCAATGTTTCCATTGTTTCCCCATCTATTTGTCACAAAGTGATGGGATTGGATGCCATGATTGTTGTTTATTGAATGTTGAGTTTTAAGCCAACTTTTTCACTCTCCGCTTTCACTTTTAGTCTTTAGTTCTTTTTCACTTTCTGCCATAAGGTTGGTGTCATCTGCATAACTGAGTTTATTGATATTTTTCACAGCAGTCTTGATTCCAGCTTGAGCTTCATCCAGCCCAGCATTTCACATGATGTACTTTGCATATAAGTTGAATAAGCAGGATAACAATATACAGCCTTGACGTACTCTTTTTCCAATTTTTAACCAGTCTTTTGTTCCATGTCCAGTTCTAACTCTTGTTTCTTGACCTGAATACAGGTTTCTCAGGACATTTTTTTACCTTATTTTAAACCCTAATCTGTATAATACATTCTCTGCACACAAACAGGTTGTAGTGTGTACATATGTGGCTCATATGTGTGTACAGGCAGAACTCGAAGATATTTTGGATTTGGTTTCAGACAACCTCAATCATGTGAAAATCACAAAATAAAGTTATATGAATTTTTTGTTTCTCTGTTCAAATAAATTGATGTTTATACTATATTGTAGTCTACTGTGTACAGTAGCATTATATATTAAAATGATGTACAACCTTAATTTTCAATAGTTTATTGCTAAAAGAATGCTAACCATCACCTGAGCCTTTAACATTAAAATACACTGATCACAGATCAGAATAACAAATATAATAATAATGAAACAGTTCACAATATTGCGAGAATTACAAAAATGTGACACAGATACATGAAGTTAGCAAATGCTGTAGGAAAAATGGTGCCAATATACTTGCTTGATACAGTGTTGCCATAAATGTACAATTTGTTTAAAAAATGCATTATCTGTGAGGCACAATAAAACAGATGTGCCTATATTTCTGGGTGTTCTCATACACAAATCAACACATATCAGGACACAAGTGAGAACTGTATCTGTGAGAATGTGTGTTTGTTCCCATGTTATCAGCTCCACTGAAACCGATCCATCTGTACAAACAGGAACATTTGTAGACTTTGGGTAAATGGACTGAGATATGTAGGAGCACCGAGGACTGCTCATAACCACAGGTCTGTGAACTCCATACTCCAGTGAGAAGAATAAAAGAAAAACAAAAACAAAAAAAAACGGGGGGACTTCCGTGGCAGTCCAGTGGTTAAGATCCTGTACTTCCTCTGTAGGAGGTGTGAATTCAATCCCTCATCAGAGAACTAAGATCCCACATGCTGCGTGGCCACAGGCCCCCCCAAAAAGAAAAAGACAACTCAAAGAAAATCTGGCTCTGGCTATCCTGCCATTCAGTCATCAAAACTATAGTCTGAATGTCTTTTCTGGGTAACCAAAGGGTTTTACCAATTGCCCGTGGAGAGGGTCACTAGTATCAGTAAGCTCACATTATTCAATCTAAAGACACTTGGAGGGCTTCCCTGGTGGCTCAGTGGTAAAGAATCCACCTGCCAGTACAGGAGACATGTGTGCAATCCCTCATCCAGGAGAATCCCACATGCCACAGAGCAACTAAGCCCGTGTGCCACAACTATTGAGCCTGTGCTCTACAACACAGGAACCAAAACTACTGAGCCACAACTACTGAAGCCCTCACACCCTACAGACTGTGCTTTGTAACAGGAGAGGCCACCACAATGAGAAGCTCAGGCACACAACTAGAGGAGTCCCCGTTCACTGCAACTAGAGAAAAGCCCGAGCAGAAACAAAGACTCAGCTCAGACAAAAATAAATAAATAAAATTATGAAGACACTTGGAGAAAATCTTATTTTATTTGCTTTGAAATGGCCACTTTCTATTTTTCCAACCAGGTTTGTCTCTGATGATATCAACTTGTTACACATTTGCACCTGGATTTCTCTGCACACACCAAACTCAACATAATCAACACCCAATGCCCTACACAAAGCAACCCATTCCTCCTCTTTCCCACGTTACTCTCATGACTTCATTCCCAGCCTCAGGGGCTGAACTGTCCACCTCACTTCCCTGAGTCCAGCATGGTGCCAAGCCCTGAAGACTCTACCTTTGCAGTGTTTTATGACTCAGTTCCTCATTTTAAGAGCCACAGTCAGCACTGGAGTGCCAGGCTGCATTACCTTTTAAAAAACAAATTAAAACAAACTTTATGATTTATAAAAAATATGTTTTATGATTATGATCCTTAATCATAATCAGTATAAATTTGAAAAATAAATAATAGCTATACTCAGCACTCTGAAAAAAACATTTTCAAGATGACATTTTTACTTTCTAGACTTCTGTATGTGTTCTTAAAGACACATGTTCCCATATATAAACAAAATGGGATTAATATGAACATATTGTTATGTGTTTTCATTTAGTATTTCATAAGAATATTTATTTTAATGGCTACAAAATATTACAGTATATGTGATCAATTAACAAACCCCCTACTTCTGGATATTTAGGCAGTTTTCAATAATTTGTTATTATAAATAACTCTGCTAAATATCCTTGAAGCTAAATCTTCTTTTTTGCAAATACTCTCAAGGATTTCCTTCAGATAAATTCTCAAATGTGGAACTACTGAGAATCAAGTGTGAACATTTTCAGAGGAAACTGTTAAGCTGTTAACCTACTCTCCAGAAATACGATACCATTTTCTACTCCCACTCAATTCCTTGCACATTCACAAACCCAAGTATTATATCTTTGTTTTAATCGACATCAGTTTGATTCCAAAAAGGGGAATCACTTTTCCGGGACATTTTCCTTGGAGGCACAACAGCTCCAGGCTCCCCACCTCCTGCATCTGCCCACTCTGGTCCTCAGGCTCTCACTTCTCAGATTAAACTCCCAAAGGCCACAGGCTCCGTGCCCATCACTCCACCCTAGGATGTTTCTTCTACAAAACTGTTCCCACTGACCTCTCCATCCTTCATGTGCACAAGTTGGCTTCCTTGGGGTGACTCGGGAGTTGTCAGGGTTGAACATGTAAATTTCTGCTGCACACCTGGTAGCTGATTTTCCTGAATTCTCTGCAGGTGCCTCGTTCTTCATTCACTGGATCAGGGCATCATGCTTTTGCTTATGTTGACTCCACCTCCTAAAGAACTTTCACATGCATTTCTGCTGAATGCATCTCCACCAGCTGAAACCCTAACCACACATCACTAAGTCTGTCTCACATGCCTAAATCCTTGGAAATACTCTCCCTGTCCCATCATGTGGGCTTGTCCCAACCCTAACAGATGTTATGTCGTTTTTGTAAAAAAAAAAAAAAAAACTGTTATGTTATTTTTGTGAAAACCTCTAAAAAATTATGACCTCTTTCTAGCTTACAAAGCTAATATAGTCATTTTCTTGTTTCTTCAGATGAACTGTACATGTTGACAGCAGAATCTGTATTGGATTTGACTCATTTGTATTACCTATGGTGTCCTGAGAAAAAGAAGCTTCCATTGGGAACTGAGATTTTTAAATCAAGCCAGACAAATTTATGGAAAATCTATTACTGTGTTATTTAGGTATATGATAAACCAGACAGAGAAACACAACAGATGGATCCTACAGCTATAGATACTTCAAATGGCCAACACCTCTTTTCTCATGGGATAGACAACTTGGGTATAAGTGGTTATGGTCATTTAATACCCAATGAAATGATGGCCATCTTTATCCAAGCAATTACTCTGATCCCTATGCTGGGTGTTTTACATGTCTTATCTTGTTTAAGTTGTACAACAACCCTACAGGTTACATCCTATTGCTTCCATTTTGAAAAAGAAAAGATTGAGGTTTAGTTAGATTAATTAGTCTGCCTGAAATGTCAGAACCCATAAGTCACAGGATGGGACTCAAATCCACATCCTCGGGCTTTTCTCCATCTGCTGATGGCCTGGCACCTTATCATGTCTCTCTGTGTAGCCAGAACAGAGAAACTGGGGAGAAGTCAGTGTAGCTGCAGTTAAAGGCACAGGCCTAACATAGAGATCCTATAGCCAGAGAGTTAAAGCATGATGTAGACACAGGCATGTTCATGGTGAGTGGGAGCAAGAGCGTGCCTGAGGTCAGGTGGGCCAGCTGTCAGCAGGAAGAACCGGCACCCACAGCCGGGCTGAGAGAAACCTGCAGCTGAGTGGGGCACATGGTGCCTGGGGAACAGACCAAACAGACCTCGTGCCCTGCTTAAGGAGCAAGATTCATATTTCATCCCATCAGGTGGTGAAAGAGCCATGCATACACTCAGCAATCTCTGACTACCTTGCTCAGCAGTCTCTGACTCCAGTTCCAGGCAGGGCTGAGCCTGTGGGAAATTCCTCCTGTCCCCACAGAAGGCTGCTGTGGAGAAGGACAGACAGCAGGATGAAAATGGCCCACGATGAAGACAGACTCCATGGAAAGATGCAAATAAATGCAGTAAAATCACAGAATTAGATTATACTGTAGAAGACCCGATTTATAGAATATAAACGTAAGTAAATCTGTAGGGTAAGTGGTACAGAGCTTTCTAGTGCCTCCTGCTCAGTCACAATAGGGGTTTGGGTGATTCATGAGCTCAGTTTCAAACTGTCAAAGGACATTTCTTGGAAATCACATGCTATCAGTTATCGAACCCTGCCCATGGGAGAGAAAGGACTTTACTAGGAGGTCCTGCAATGCTGAGAAAGTGATCTGAATGGGCCTGAGACCCTGCATTTCTAAGAAGCTCCAGGAGATGCAGGTGCTGCTGCTCTGGCACCACAGTCTGAGTCACAAGGAATGAGGAAGCCAGCAGGGGAAGAAGGACAAGCTGAGAGTGAAGGGAGGGGTTTACAAGAAAACATTACATAAAAAAGAGAAAATATAGAAAACTAATATTTTTGCACATTATAGAAAGGTCTAGTAAGCATCTGTAAAAATGTATTACCCAAGGAAGAGCCGTGAGCAAAAACAAACAAATCAATCTACCTCAAGAGATGGAAAATGCTTTAATATGGCCCAGGACTCTCTAAAATGATCAAATAAACCACAAAATCATCTAAATGAAAAATGCAGCCCATGTTCAGAATCTAACCAGGAAGCCTAGTATGCTATTTACCTCAAGCTGATTTTTTTTTTTTTTTTTAGTTTTTGGCTGTGCTGGGTCATGGTTGCTTTGGGCAGGCTGTCTCCAGTTGTGATGAGTGGAAGCTACTCCTTGTTGCAGTGAACGGACTTCTCACTGAGGTGGCTGCTTTTGTTGCTGAGCACAAGCTTTAGTAGTTGTGGCATGTAGGCTCAGTAGTTGTGGTACGTGGACTCAGCAGTTGTGGCGCACAGGCTCAGTTGCTCTGCGGCATGTGAAATCTTCTCAGTTCAGATCAAGGATTGAACCAGTGTCCCCTGCATTGAAAGGTCGATTCTTCTCCACTGCACCACCAGGGAAGTCCTGGTTCTTTATTTTCACTTGTCATTTCTTCTATGGATTAAAGTCCCGCATAGTACCTACTACACTTTCCTATTGATGGTAACTTCCAGGAATCGTGACAGCAGAGGAAACGAGGGAAAGAGAATAAAGCCCCCCTTCTGCTGAGCTGGTTCACTCCCATGTCTCCTCCCCACCCACGGCTGCTGCTGCTGCTGCTAAGTCACTTCAGTCGTGTCTGACTCTGTGCGACCCCATAGATGGCAGCCCACCAGGCTCCCCCGTCCCTGGGATTCTCCAGGCCAGAACACTGGAGTGGGTTGCCATTTCCTTCTCCCACAGCAGCTTCTCTCAATCAAATCCAACGCCAAAGGGGGTGTCCTGGAGTGACAGGGGTGGGGACCTGTGAGCAGGAGAGGAAACCTGGGATGTACACAGGTGGAGTGAAATGGCTTCATGAACATGCTGCCCGGGTTTCATCTCCCCACACAGAAATGAAACTAATGGCGATACTGTGTCAAGTTGCTGCAGTTATTAATTCAGTCTCCAAATTTAATTTGCCCTCAAACATTTTAGAATCTCAATAATCCTATGATTTCCAGGGTTTAAGAAAGAAGAATAAGAATCTCTTATGTCCCTAAGTTGTACTACAGAGTTTCTTATGTAAGTTAACAGAATTACATTTACAATGGAAAATCTGACAGACTCATTGCCTGAGAGTAAACAAACATTGCCCTCAGAGCTCTCAGGGACAAAATTGTATCAAAAGCTGTGGTGAATGTTTTCCTGATAAGGCAGTTCACCTTCTTCCTGACCTACAGTGGAACTGGAAATAATTAGGACCAGCTTTTGCCCTGTGACTGACTGAAGCTGCTCCCTGGGCAGCATTTGGGGATTAAGTTGAATATTTATTTTTTCATTTTCATGTTACAAAGCTACCATTCATTAAATTACAGCTCCATTCCACTATATGGGTCTGGGGTGGTAAGAGTTTTAAAGAGCAGTTCTTTTGGTTATTTACAGAGTTGTCTTCTCTGTGTGTGTTGGTTCCTGGTTGCTCACACCTGTGTATTACTCACCCTGTCATCCAGCAATCACTCAGTACTCTCTCTGTGCTCTGAAGAATGCCACTTGCTAGGGAACATAGATGAAAATAAGATGCTTCCTGATTTTAAAAAGTTTCAAGGTACTGTGACATACAGACTCAAATTACAAAGCATGTCACAGGTGCTATCTTTTAATTTAATTATGATAAAATTCACATAACATAAGATTTAACTACTTAACCATTTTATTGGACAGTTTGGTTTTCAGTACATTCACATTATTGTGCAACCAAGCTTGAGAATTTATTTTTTTGCCTCATAAAACTGATATACTATACCCTTTAGACAAACAACTCCCCATCTCCCCTCCCACAGTCCCTGGAGACCACCATCCTACTTCCTGTCTTTTTGAATTTGACTGCTCTAGGAAACTCACATGAATGGAATCAGAGTTTTCATTTCTTTTGTGTCTGGTTTATTTCATTTAGCAAGATGTCCTCAAGTTTTATCCATAGGCCAGACTTTTCTTCATTTTTAAGGCTGAATAATATTTCATTGTAAGGATTTAGTTCCTTCCAACTTTTGCCTGCTATGACCACAGGTGGTCCACTATGACCACATAGTAAATGCTATGTTAAAAGAAAATATAAGACACTGAGGAAGAATTGAGAGTCTCTAAGACGCATTAGAGATGCCTCAGAAAATGAGGCGGAGAAGGCAATGTCACCCCACTCCAGTACTCTTGCCTGGAAAATCCCATGGGCGGAGGAGCCTGGTAGGCTGCAGTCCATGGGGTCGCTAAGAGTCGGACACGACTGAGCGACTTCACTTTCACTTTTCACTTTCATGTGTTGGAGAAGGAAATGGCAACCCACTCCAATGTTCTTTCCTGGAGAATCCCAGGGACGGGGGAGCCTGGTGAGATGCCGTCTATGGGGTCGCACAGGGTTGGACACGACTGAAGCGACTTAGCAGCAGCAGAAAATGAGGAGACTTTCACCATCCAGAAGATGGAGGGGACGGGTCTCTCAGGTTGAGGGACATAGTGTACACTGGAAGCTGGGAGGACATAGCTTTGGGAGAACCTACACACAACCCGAGTGCAGGGGTGTGTGTAAATCAGGAGACATCCTGGCTGTAGAGGCAGATGGGGCAAGGGCTTCCTACCACCTTGTCTGTTCTGGTTTAGTCTCTTCTTCAGGAGCCTGCCCTGGCCCCAGTTGAGGTTCCCAATCTGAGCGTGAAAGGAACATCACCAGCAGACATGGACGCCAGCAAGTGCAGGTTACTAGCCTCTCTGCCATTTCCAATGTGAATCTTCCCTGCTCCCTTCAATTTGCTTTTGACTCTGAGCAAGTCTCTGGGCCCTATCTCCATCTGGGGCTCTGGTGCCTCACCCGTGACTGAGTCATGATTCTGGCTTTTCTCTAGTGGCTACGAACTCACCCCACAGCCTCTACTGGAATGGGCTTTGGGCTGTGCTGTGGTTCTACCAGCAGCTCACCCAGGCCAGCAAAAGTCAGATCTGTGCTTCAGAAAGAAGCAGTCTGCGGGGTGGGGCAGGGCAATGGCAGTTCAGTGTCGGTGAATGGAGGACAAGTCTACGGGAAGGCCTAATGGAGGGAGGAGGAGGCGGCCACCAGAGGGCACCATGGGAGCAGGAGGAGATATCAGAAATACAAAGAAGAAAAAACGGAAAGGAGGAAAGGCAGGGGATATTGGACAGTTAGTGGCAGGGAGCCACGGCTGACTTCCCAGACTTAGTATGAATAATCAGGTGTCCTGTAGAGTGTCCTGGGTCAGGTTAAGATTGAGCCCTGGAGCCAAGGACCCATCTACCACCATGAGGGGGCTCACTCCACAGGGAAAAAATCACTGGTATCCCAATTTCATAGTCAGTTTCCAAGAAAGATTCACCTATGATGTCACTGATCTAATCTGCATCCATTAGGAACAGAGTCCCCCTGACACACTGACAAGGAAGCCAAGAGCAGATGTGGTGCTAAATCTTCAGCTGGATTTTAAAAAGGCAAATGAGTCATCCCAGTGCACCAGCCCCAAGCTTCCCATGGCAGATGCATGTTGATGTATGGCAAAACCAATACAATATTGTAAAGTAAAAAAAAAAAAAGATTTCTAAATTAAAAAGTTCTGGAGATGGATAGTGGTGATGGTTGTAGAACAATGTGAATATACTTAATGCCACTGAAGTACATTTAAAAATAGTTAGAACGGTAAATTTTATGTATATTTTACCTCAATAAACAAGATAAAATGTTAACACTTAAAAAAAATAAATAAATAAAGAGGCAAATGGCTTAAACTAACCTTTTCTCTTGGGTCAATGAGCGTGTCCAGGTTCTTCAATACCAGAGGCCCATCCAGGCTGTACTTGAAATTAACATAAGTAATGTAAATCCTTCCTTCATGAGGCCAGGATGGTGGTGGACGATACTCAAGTTCCCAGGGTGCTTCTTTTTCAAGGTCTGTATATTCAATCCCCCTTTGTACTGAAATCATCTGAAATGCATATGACATCACAAGAGTTAAGTGTCAGACAGTCTTGCTTATGAATTTTAGAGATTGCAAGTGAAACCTTCTGCTTTTATATCTTCACATTTGCCTTTATATGGTATAGAATATCTCAGGTCTCAGCATCCACAAAGGACAGAAGTAGGAGTCTTATGGGGCCTTGGGTGATTTGCAAATTTATTCATCTTCAACCCTTTTACTTACAACTACTTCCTTCAACTTTATATTAAAGCTAAAAGAATTAGAGAAATGATTGTTTAAGATTTTATCACTCTACCTTTCACATCTGCTTAATGTTAAATAAAATATATACATATTTTTCTCAGTTTTGTGTGCTCCATGTCAACAGGTTTGATAGTTTGTGACTATAAATTTTTTTAAAAAAATTTAAAAAAGAGAATTTCTCAAAGAAAAGAACACTTATGGACACCAACTAGTAAACTGTGGTTACAGAAGGGCCATGTGTTACAGATGAGCAGGACTGGATGGTCATCAACCAACATTTTAATAATTAGTCAGGTTCTCCTCTGTTAGAAGACCAAAATTAAAAGACTTCATTTTTAATACAGTATACTAACGCATATATATGGAATTTAGAAAGATGGTAACAATAACCCGGTGTACGAGACAGCAAAAGAGACACTGATGTATAGAACAGTCTTATGGACTCTGTGGGAGAGGGAGAGGGTGGGAAGATGTGGAGAATGGCAATGAAACATGTAAATATCATGTAAGAAACGAGTTGCCAGTCCAGGTTCGATGCATGAATGCTTGGAATGCTTGGGCTGTGCACTGGGACGGCCCAGACGGATGGTATGGGGAGGGAGGAGGGAGGAGGGTTCGGGATGGGGAACACATGTATACCTGTGGTGGATTCATTTTGATATTTGGCAAAACTAATACAATTATGTAAAGTTTAAAAATAAAATAAAATTGGAAGAATAAAAAAAAAATAAAAAATAAAAAATAAATATTTATTCAAAAAAAAAAAAAAGACTTCATTTTTATTGTTTTTCTCCCTTTAGGAGAAGGTGCAAATATTTAGAGAAAGTGTATAATTTACATATTGATTAAGGCCTCTTAAACAACTGTAACTCCACACCTTGGAGAGCACATTTTGAGAAACAGCTTATCCTACCAGAAAGAAGGGCTTCCAGCAATTTTAGGTGCTCAACACATACAAGGATAAATGACAAAATGGGTTGGGGGAAAGGCAGAGGAAGCTATTAATTAAATAAACAAACCTCAGAGTACTGAATACTTTTTTTTTTAACTAAAAATGAGGAATTACCCCTTAAGAAACAAAGATAAACAAGCTGCTAAGAAATTAGCTCATATTCTCTGCAGGATTACCTGAACTCCCTCCTGCAAAGACATTTATTATACTTGAGGACAGTTTGTGACTATAAAACCTGTTGACATGAAGCACACAAAACTAAGAAAAAGATGTATATATTTTATTTAACATTAAGCAGATGGAGAAGAATAAAAAGAAATCCCTCTGTTAACAATGATATAAAAAATAGTTTTATTATTTTACATTAGAATTGCTTTTATTCCATTTAACAGCAAGGAGACTTGAAAAGACTAAGAATGGAAAGATAAACATCACCATATTCTCAACTTCGGTACTTTGCCTGATACACCACTGGAACATCCCCGTAAATGTGATGATTAGAGACAGGACCAGGCCAACGTCCCCTGGATTCAAAGCTAAATGAGGAAGAAGAGGAACAGTCAGTTTCCTTCTCCACCCCCTCACCTAGTTCTGTCACTTTATGAAGAAGACTCTTTTATTTTTATAATTTTTATTGGAGCATATTTGATTTACAAAGTTGTGTTAGTTTCAGGTGTACAGTAAAGTGAATTAGCCACATATATACATAAAATCTATTCATTCTAAAATTGTTTTCCCATATAGGCCATTACAGAGTATTGAGTAGAGTTCCCTGTGCTATATAGTAGGTCCTTAATAGTTATCTATTTTATATTAATATATAGTAGTGAGAAGACTTCTTTATGGCATTTTAATCATTTGCATGTAATATTATTCATAATATTACTGTCTATTGATTGGGACCATAATACAGTGAAAAAAACACTATGGATTTAGAAAGAATTAGAAAGGTGATTTTATTAATCCCAACTGGTGATTTTATTAATCCTAACTGGATTGACATACAGTTGACAGTATTATATGGGTGAGGATCATGTCATTATTCAGACTTTCATCATTATGGCTTCAATTATCATTATGTAATCTCACTTTCTATGTCCAATGTAGCTGCAGTTGAAATCACAAAAACAAGGCAATTCTAGGAGCCAATGCTTTTAAATCTAAAGTATTACTCTCATGTTTCATTATTAAAGACTATGATTCAGAGTTACTACTATGAATAGTTAGGGATGGTGAGTTCATGCCACAGATACCCACACCTGCTCATCTTGTATGCATACAGCAGTGAGGATATTGATCTTTGCTACAGAGAATCCTTCTCACCCCAATGTACCATTACCTATAACTAAGAGATCCGAGTAGACCTAAAGCTAAAACCTAAACTCTCATTTGTGGAAAAAGTTTAATAGAAAACTTGATTCTCCCCTCCCAACTACAGGACACTACCTGGAATGTTCAGAATGTCATGCTGCTACAGCTGTGTAGACCTCAATCCCTTCAAAGAAAGATGAAAAGATAAAAGGTCTCAACAAGGACCTACAGCAAATAAATATACAAAGAAACTATCCAAAGCAATCTATAGATTCAATGTAATCCCTATCAAATAACCAATGACATTTTTTACAGAATAAGAACAAAAAATTTTACAATTTGCATGGCAACACAAAAGACGATGAATAGCCAAGGCAATCTTGAGAAAGGAAAACAAAGCTGAGGTAATCAGGCTCTCAGTCTTAAAACTATACTACAAAGCTTCAGTAATCAAAAGAATCAGTAGCTCCTATGCTACTGGCACAAGAAACAGAAATATAGATCAATGGAATAGGATTGAAAGTACAGAAATAAGCCCATGCTCCTATGTCACCTAATCTATGACAAAGGAGGCAAGAATATACAGTGGAGAAAAGACAGTCTCTTCGATACGTGATGCTGGCAAAACTGGACAACTACTTGTAAAAGAGCGAAATTAAAACACTCCCTAACACCATACACAAAAATAAACTCAAAATGGATTACAGACATAAATGTAAGACTAGACACTATAAAATTCTCAGATGAAAATAGATAGAACACTCTGTGACATAAACTGAAGTCATAACTTTTTGATCCACCTCTGAAAGTAGTGAAAATAAAATAAAAAATTAACAAATATGACATAATTAAACTTAAATGCTTTTATACAGCAAAGGAAACCATAAATAAAATGAAAAGACAACCCATAATATGGAGGAAAATATTTGCAGATAAAATGACTAACTAGGAATTATTCTCCAATACATACACAGACCATGGTTCAATATCAAAACAAATAACCCAATCAAAAAATGGGCAGAAGATCAAAAATGACATTCTTCAAAGAAGACATAAAAATGACCAAAAAAGCACATTAAAAGACACTCAACATCTCTAATTATTAGAGAAATGCAAATCAAAACTACAATGAGGTATCACCTCACACCAGTCAAAATGACCATCATCAAAAAGCCTACAAACAATAAATGTTGGAGAGGATGTGGAGAAAAGGGAAACCTCCTACACTGTTAGTGGGAATGTTAACTGGTATAGCCCATATTGAGAACAATACAGAGGTTCCTTTAAAAACTAAAATAGAACTACCATATGATCCAGCAATCTCACTTCTGGGTAAATATCCAGAGAAAACCATAATTCCCCCAATGTTCATTGCAGCACTATTTACAATAGCCAGAACATAGAATTTGGACATAAATGTCCACCAAGAGAGGAATGGATAAAGAAGAGGTGGTATATATACACAATGGACTATTACTCAGACATAAAAAGAAAGAAATAATGCCGTCTGCAGCAACATGGATGAACCTAGAGACTGTCATAAGTCAGATTCAGAGAAAGACAAATAGCATATGATATTGCCTATATGTAGAATCCAACAAAAGGCTAGAAATGAACTAATCTACTTACAGATGCAGAAAATCCAAAGGGTAAGGGAAGGAAGGGATAATTTGGAAGACTGACACATACACACTACTATATATAAAGGAGATAACTAATAAAGACCTACTATAAAGTACAGTGAACTCTGTAATGACTTACAGGGAAAAGAATCTAAAAAACAGTAGGTATATGTATAGCAGATTCACTTTGCTGTACACATGAAGTGCTGTACACTAAGATAACAGTAAAAATCAACTATACCCCTATAAAATATTTTAAAAATAAAAATAAAAGAATGGCCCAAGTGAGTCAAAGCAGGCACCCAAGGCACCACAGGTCAGCTGGAACAGGCAGGTTCATACCTGGTCTTTGTTCCTGAAGATTCCTAAAGCCAAAAAGAAAAGTTCTTTCCAATAGGGCAATTTATTTGAAGTATTCTTTAAAATAAAATTACTAAAAATATGCATGCAGCCCAATGTTCATGAGGTAGAAAAAAAGAATCCAAAAAAGGGGGATATAAATATAACAGATTTGGGTTTCCATGTGGCTCAGTGGTAAAGAATCTGCCTGCTAATGCCGAAGACACAGGCTTGATCTCTGGGTCCAGAAGATCCCCTAAAGGAAATTGCAACCCACTCCAGCATTCTTGTCTGGAAAATCCCAGGGACAGAGGAGCCTAGCAGGCTATGTCCATGGAGTTTCAAAGAGCTGACATGGCTTAGAGACTGAGCACACAGTAACAGATTCACTTGGCTGTACATTAGAAACTAATACAACATTGTAAAGCAAATAAACACCAATAAATCTTTTTTTAAAGGTCTCAAGAAGGATCTACTGTAAATAAATAAATGGAAAAAAAGATAAAAGTTATCAAGATGTAAATAACTTCACATGGACCACACTGTGGAGTCACATGCTACAAACACTTTAATACAATTCATTAGAATCTGAAGCTATAAACTGTAAGCATTCCATAAATATTCAGATTTTTACTTACTATCTGCCAGAATCAGGGCCGCAAAGGCAACAACAGTGACAAAGATGGCACAGATGACATCCAGATACATAGCGAGCTGTTGGGACATCGTCAAAAGCAGGAAACAAGCCTCTGGATTTGTGAACCATAATATAATGAGTAAACATAAAAACCATGTTAGCTGCTTCTAAAGAAGGAGAGCATTTTGTTTAGTTAGGCATTTACACAAGGTAGGACAGCAAAGTTACACATTCAAGGAAACTGAAGATTCCAGAAAGCTAGGTTCTGACAAAGACAACATATAGCACATATAGAATCAGTCCAGTGGCTTTGTGAGAAGCATGCACTGAAAACTTCAACTCACTGGTTATCAACAGAAGTACAATCACAAGGAAAAAGAGGGAAAAAAGTCTAATCCGCACATTTCCGGCAGTGCTGGACCTCAACATGAAGGTCACCCTCTCACATGTCAACTGTTCCCAGCTCTCTGATAGCAGACAACACAGCTCACACTGTTTCCAGCACCTTCTGCACTCATTACATGACCCTACATGTGTCTACTTTTAGGAGCTAATATCTAAAGGACCATCAGCTAACAAGATCTGCATGCGGTTTTTAAAATGCAGTCATTATCTTCAAACAGAATAAAGATTTTAGAGATAGCTCAAAATTTTGCAGACTTAGTGGAAATTCTGAAATTTCTTCCTATAAAATAATTCATTGATACAAAGTATGATCAAGTGGGTGGCAAATCAGAAAATTATATTCCTCAGTCACATTTGCCACCCTGTATACTCTGAAAGGAGAGTCAATAAACTAAAGCCTGTGGGCCAGGAACAGCCACCACCTGGTTCTGTAAAGTTTTATTGGAACACAGCCCTAGCTATTTGCTGACATATTATCTTTGTCTGTCTTTGTGCTATAACACCAAAGGTAAGTATCTGCAATAGAGACAGTATAGTACAAAAAGCCTACAATATATTCTATCTGGATGTTTATTAAAAAAAAGAAAAAGGTTTCTTAACTCCTGCCCTAAAGAGAGAGAAAACCACAGAGCACAGTGATGGAAGGATGAAGGACAACACAAACAAGGCGGGGGAGAAAAGCAGGGGGTGATGGGGAAGAGGGGCACACAGAGGGATGCTGAGAGGAAGGGGTGAAGGAGGCAGGTGTGCAGAGGGGGATGAGGGGTGGCACAGAGTAGCCAGGCCACCTGAGAAGAAGATCAGGCCTCAGAAGGCAGCAGACCTCATACTTTGAAATCATCTCCAGAAACTGACAGACCTGAGTGCAAATCCTGGTATGTGTCGAACAGTTTCTGAAACTTGTGTTCAGCTTTGTACGCCCGGATGGTCCCAAGTCCCCGGAGAGAAGATGCTAAGTGAGAAAACACTGGACTCTGTGCTGGGGAAGCAGAGACAGACACACGACAGAGAAAGTCAGGGAGGCTGGACATGAGGAAACCCACTGCCTCCCGGGCTCTGTGGTCACACGTCCCGACAAAGGGCACACCCAGGGCTTCCTGGAGGGCCGCCTGGGGAAGGAAGCTGCCCCTTTTGGAAAGGATCCTCCATGTGACCCTCAAACTCCTGTTCACGCCAACCTTCACTCTAACAACCTGGAAATTAAATATTCTCGTTGAACTCACCTTTGACCAAATTCAAATTGAAGCTAGATTTAGGTAAAAGAACTCTTAACTCATCAAGGTCCTCTCAAACATGCCTCCCTCCAAATTCTTCTGGCATCTCTCCATGTGGAAATTGTTCACAATGTTTTTTAAAACATATTGAAGGACAGTTGATTTACAACAATATGTTAGTTTCAGGTATACAGTACAGTGAGTCACTTATTTTTTCTTATTATATTCCATTATAGGTTATTACAAGATACTGAATAAAATTCCTTGGGCTTTACAGCCAATCCTTGTTGCTTACCTATTTTTACATGGTACTGTTTATCTGTTAATCCCATATTCCCAATTCATTCCTCCCTTCCAGTCCCCTTTGGTAACCATAAGTTGTTTTCTGTATCTCTGAGTCTATTTCTGTTTTGTATATAGTCTTTTACTTTTTAGATTCCACGTATAAGTGATGACGTATCATATTTGTTTTTCTCTGAATTACTTTACTAAGAATAATATTCTTTGCGTCCATGTTGCTGAAAATTGTAGTATTTCATCCTTTTTCATCATTGAGTAATTATTCACTAATTTATGAGTCAGTGGCATTCCAAAATTTAATTCATTAGAGTCCTCACCACACTGAATTTTGATGAGCTACCTGTGTGCCATCTCCACCTTAGATGAGTAGCCTAAAGGCTGGGATAGAGTCAGTACATCCCCCACCCTAGACCAGACCCAGACCCAGGACAGGGTGAGACGAGTAAGGGGAGTGGAGTCTGATGCCTCCCCCGTCCTGAGCCTCTCCCTGCACCTGCGCCAGGAGCCTCTGTGCGGGTCATGGAGCACCCAGTGCTGCACCACCCTTGTGCCCACAGGACCCAGCAGATGAGGAGCCTTTGAATAGTATCGACTTCTGCTCTGGGAACCTGATGGATGTTTTTATAACTTCCCTGCTGGATACCTGTCCTGGTGTTTGGAGGTCACTGTGACATATGACATTCACATCACCTTTTTAGAATCTGACAGTGGCCTTAGTGTCCACTCTCTTTTGAATGATTTCATGTGAGTTTTGGGTCTGGTGTCACATGACTGGTCATTGTTTCCTGCCATCTTCTCTAAGAGCACACTGACCACAAGCACCAGGGTCAGGCTCCTGCCCATCAGGGAACAGGTGAGCTGTAGGCTGCAGGGCAGGGAGGACCGCTTACGGTTCTCATTCTCTACCATGAAAAAGGCTGTAACTTGCTGTGTCAGTGGCAGACTGTGACACTGTGGCCTCTGTCCGGGACGAGTGATAACTTGTGTTGTATCAGCAGGAAATATCGGCACCACCTTGTTACCTGTGCATCTCCTGAGAAGAGCTATTAGTAAAACCTGGGTGTTTAGAAGAAGTTAAGATCACTTATCTTGCAGGCAGCTATGGAGATTTTATTAAATGAAAGGGAAAAAAGTCAAGGGGGAGAACTCCAAATTATTTTCAGGGCCTGACTCCTTAGCCTACCATCCGAACATCTGTCTGGTGACAGTGTAATCAGTAGCAATGTGCACATGGGCGCTGCAGGGTGGGGGTGCGCTGGGATACAAGGGGGCAAAGACACAGAACCTGCTCTTATGCTTAGTGTCCTCCATTCTACCAGCAAGGAAGGAGCAGGCTTCCTCCTGTGAGACACTGGAGCTCAGAGAGGGTAGGAACCCCTGGCTGGGGGTGGACAGCTTGGGCTGGAGGCCAGCTGACCATCCACTGGACCCTGGGGCTCTTTCCACCTGGGGGTGTTTGACCAGGAACCATAACTATTAGTGCCCCACCTGTGACACTGACTTAAAGGAAAAACCTTCTGTGAAACTGAACATGATCATACATTTCCCCTTTGTACGTTGTTCAGGCAAAAAGCTGAAAGTGATTCAGTGGTGCTTTGCCTTTGGTCATCCAGTTGCATGCCTGTGTTCTCGTTTCAGCATCCACACGGCTCTCTGTCTTCACTAAGTTGAATAACATTTTATTTTAGCTTCCTATAACTTTGCCCTTTTAAGAGCAACACAAACACAGACCGAGCTCATGCTTCAAATAAGAGAATCTGGGAGCTCTGTTCAGTCCTTTTCTGCACCCCGGCAGGTGTCCCAATCCAACCCCAGAACTCAGTCTGGAACCAGGGTTCTCAGAGGGATGACGCAGGTGAATTCCGGGGCCATCACCCTGTCAGAAGGATGCCAAGGCTGCAGCTCCAGAGAGCACAGAAAACTCACAAGAATCAGGCTCCCATTTTCACAGCAAATGTGGTGACATCAACACTACTCATCACAGACAAGACTTCTGAGCAGGAAGCAGATGTGACTGTTCACCCAGGGAGAGTCCTGGAATGAACTCTTCAGTGTGGCCTCCCTCACCTGCTTCCCTGTTGGGAGATCAAAGCTGCAGCTGATTCTCTCCAGCAGGGATGGTGGCCAGGGTCGACTTTAGAAACCAGGTGTCATCTCAGCCTTGAACACCAGGGAACCAAACATCCCACCACCTACCTCACCTCATGCCCAAGAGTTTCAGTGGGCCAGAGGGAACGCACACCTGTGAAAAGCCATCCTGTTTCTTTCAAACCCCACTTAGGGCTGAGCAGGATGCCAGGATGAGTGAACTGGAGGGTCTGCAAAGACAATTAATTTGTACAGGGGAAGAGGGGATGTCAAGGCTCTGGTATTATGTTGCCCAATGTAACATTCTTTTCCCCACAAACAATGAGCTCACTATCCTGAAGCAGATATGTAACAGACATGGAATCACTCAGCAGTCACAGACACGTGTATCTTTACATTTCATGTGACTGACAGCTACATTTTCCACAACCCTGAGGACACTTGGGAACAAACCTCACAAGGCCAGGACAACTTCCCTGGCAGGGGGAGGGAAGGAATTGCATGCAAGGACCCTGGGCTGACAGCCTCCCTGCAGGTTATCATTCATGTTCCGTGAGACCTGCTAGTCATTGTTGTTCAGTCCCTAAGTCGTGTCTGACTCTTTGCGACCAAATGAACTACAGCATGCCAGGCTTCCCTGTCCTGCACTGTCTCCCAGAGTTTGCTCAAATTCATGTCCATTGAGTCAGTAATACTATCTAAATATTTTATCCTCTGTCGTTCCCTTCTCCTCCTGCCCTCAACCTTTCCCAGCATCAGGGTCTTATCCAATGAGTTGGCTTTTCAGATCAGGTAGCCAAAGTATTGGAATTTCAGTTTCAGCATCAGTCCTTCCAATGAATATTCAGGACTGATTTCCTTTATGATTGACTGGTTTGATCTCCTTGCTGTCCAAGGGACTCTCAAGAGTCTTCTCCAGCACCAAAGTTCAAAAGCATCAATTCTTTTGCGCTCAACCTTCTTTATGGTCCAACTTTTACATCCATACATGACTACTGGACAAACCATACCTTTGACTACACAGACCACTGTCAGCAAAGTGATATCTCTGCTTTGTAATATGCTGTCTAGGTTTTTCAGTTTTTCTTCCAAGGGCAAGTATCTTTTAATTTCATGACTGTGGTCAACATCCACAGTGATTTTAGAGCCCAAGAAAATAAAGTGTGTAACCGTTTCTGCTTTTTCCCCATATATTTGCCATCATGGGATGGGATTGGATGCCATGATCTAGTTTTTTGAATGCTGAGCTTTAAAACCAGTTTTTTTCACCCTCCTCTTTCACCTTCATCAAGAGATTCTTTAGTTATTTGCTTTGTGCCATTCAAGTGGTATCACCTGTATATCTGAGGTTGTTGATATTTCTCCCAGCAATTTTGATTCCAGCTTGTGATTCATCCAGCCTGGCATTTCACATGAGGTACTCTACATATAAGTTAAATAAGCAGGGTGACAATGTACAGACTTGAAGTACTCTTTTTCCTTTTTGGAACCAGTCTGTTGTTCCATGTCCAGTTCTTACTGTTGTTTCTTGTCTTGCATGCTGGTTTCTCAGGAGGTAGGTATGGTGGTCTGGTGTTCCCATCTCTTCAAGAATTTTCCAGTTGTGATACACATAGCCAAAGTCTTCCATGTAGTCAATGAAGCAGAAATAGATTCTTTTCTGGAATTCCTTTGCTTATCTATGATCCAACGGATGTTGGCAATTTGAGCTCTGGCTCCTCTGCCTTTTCTAAATCAAGCTTGCACATCTGGGTAGTTCTTGGTTCATGTTCTGTTGAAGCCTACCTTAAGGGTTTTGAACATTACCTTACTAGCATAGAAATGAGTGCAATTGTGCAGTAGTTTGAACATTCTCTGGTATTGCCTTTCTCTGAGATTGGAATGAAAACTGACTTTTCCAGTCCCTTGGCAACTGCTGAGTTTTCCAAATTTGCTGGCATATTGAGTTTGCAGCAAACTAACAGCATCTTTTAGGATTTGAAATAGCTCAGCTGGAATTTGATCACCTGTACTAGCTTTGTTTGTAGTGATGTTTCCTAAGATCCATTTGACTTCACACTCCAGGATGTCTGGTTCTAGGTGAGTGATCACATCACTGTTAATATTTTCTTATTTCTTCTTGTTCAAGGTCTGGTGTCTTTGGCAGTGGCCTGCAAGTACTTTATAAGTGTCAAACTCAAGAAATTCTCATAGGAACCCCAGAAACTGAGGGATTAAGAACACTCACTTAAGTAAGATTAAGTAAATTAACCTACCTAAGTGGTAGAGCAGATGTCAGACCCAACTCTGTTTTATTCCCAAGTCTGTACCTGTGTATTAAGTCATTATAGTCATGTCTGACTCTTTGCAACCCTATGGACTGCTGCCCACAAGTCTCCTCTATCCATGGGATTCTCCAGGCAAGAATACTGGAGTGGGTTGCCATTTCCTTCTCCAGGGGATCCTCCCACCCGAGGGATTGAACCTGTATCTCTTATGTCTCCTGCACTGGAAGGCAGGTGCTTAACCACCAGCACCACCTAGTTCAGTTCAGTTCAGTCTCTCAGCCATGTCCAACTCTTTGGAAGCCCCTTATTCCCAAGGCTGGGCTTTTATTCACAGCTGCAGTGTCTCTTTTAGCGCAGACGGCTGTGACCAGCGCACTTAGCGCAGCTGAGAGGAGCTACCCCACGTCCGAGGTCAGGGGCAGAATCTGGGAGGACCCCATGCCCAAGGGGAGGTGGCCAAGAGGAGTTACCCCACATCCAACGTCAGGGGCAGCAGCCAAGAGTGCCAGGCTGAGATGGCGCAGGAATGACCGAGAGGAGCTACCCCACGTCCGAGGTCAGGGGCAGCGGCCGAGAGGAGCTACCCAGTGTCCGAGGTTAGGGGCGGTAGCAGGGAGGACCTACCCCACGTCCGAGGCCAGCGGTGGCAGCCAGGAGGACCTACCCCATGCTGAGGCCAGGGGCTGTGGCCAGGAGGAGCAATCCCACCTACAAGGAGTGGTGGCTGCACAGGGTGCAGGAGGTCCTAGAGGAGCTAGTCCATGTTCAAGGTCAGAAGGGGCAGTGGTGAGGAGATACCCCTTGTTCAAGGTAAGCAGCAGTGGCTGCGCTTTGCTGGAGCAGCCATGAAGAGATACCCCACGTCCAAGGTAAGAGAAACCCAAGTAAGATGGTAGGTGTTGCTACAGGGCATCAGAGGGCAGACACACTGAAACCATAATCACAGAATACTAGTCAATCTAATCACACTAGGACCACAGCCTTGTCTAACTCAATGAAACTAAGCCAAGCCTGTTGGGCCACCCAAGATGGGCAGGTCATGGTGGAGACATGAATGTGGTCTGACAGAATGTGGTCCACTGGAGAAGGGAATGGCAAACCACTTCAGTATTCTTACCTTGAGAACCCCATGAACAGTATAAAAAGGCAAAGTGATAGGATACTGAAAGAGGAACTTCCCAGGTCAGTAGGTGCCCAATATGCTACTGGAGATCAGTGGAGAAATAACTCCAGAAAGAATGAAGGGATAGAGCCAAAGCAAAAAAAATACCCAGTTGTAGATGTGACTGGTGATCGAAGCAAGGTCTGATGCTGTAAGACCAATACTGCATAGGAACCTGGAATGTCAGGTCCATGAATCAAGTCAAATTAGAAGTGGTCAAACAAGAGATGGCAAGAGTCAACATCGACATTCTAGGAATCAGAGAACTAAAATAGACTGGAATGGATGAATTTAACTCAGATGACCATTATATCTACTACTGAGGGCAGGAATCCCTCAGAAGAAATAGAGTAACCATCATGGTCAACAAAAAGGTTTGAAATGCAGTACTTGGATGCAATCTCAAAAATGACAGAATGATCTCTGTTCGTTTCCAAGGCAAACCATTCAATATCACAGTAATCCAAGTCTATGCCCCAACCAGTAACACTGAAGAAGCTGAAGTTGAACGGTTCTATGAAGACCTACAAGTCCTTTTAGAACTAACACCCCAAAAAGATGTCCTTTTCATTATAGGGGACTGGAATGCAAAAGTAGGAAGTCAAGAAACACCTGGAGTAACAGGCAAATATGGCCTTGGAATACAGAATGAAGCAGGGCAAAGACTAATAGAGTTTTGCCAAGAAAATGCACTGGTCATAGCAAAACCCTCTTCCAACAACACAAGAGAAGACTCTACACATGGATATCAATAGATGTCAACACCAAAATCAGACTGATTATATTCTTTGCAGCCAAAGATGGAGAAGCTCTACACAGTCAGCAAAAACAAGACCAGGAGCTGACTGTGGCTCAGATCATGAACTCCTTATTGCCAAATTCAGACTGAAATTGAAGAAAGTAGGGAAAACCACTAGACCATTCAGGTATGACCTAAATCAAATCCCTTATGATTATACAGTGGAAGTAAGAAACAGATTTAAGGGACTAGATCTGATAGATAGAGTACCTGATGAACTATGGACTGAGGTTTGTGAAATTGTACAGGAGACAGGGATCAAGACCATCCCCATGGAAAATAAATACAAAAAAGCAAAATGGCTGTCTGGGAAGGTCTTACATATAGCTGTGAAAAGAAGAGAAGTGAAAAGCAAAGAAGAAAAGGAAAGATATAAGCATCTGAATTCGGAGTTCCAAAGAATAGCAAGAAGAGATAAGAAAGCCTTCCTCAGCAATCAATGCAAAGAAATAGAGGAAAACAACAGAATGGGAAAGACTAGAGAGCTGAGCTGGAAGAAGCACAAGCTGGAATCAAGATTGCTGGGAGAAATATCAATAACCTCAGATATGTACATGACACCACCCTTATGGCAGAAAGCGAAGAACTAAAGAGTCTCTTGATGAAAGTGAAAGAGGAGAGTGAAAAAGTTGGCTTAAAACTTGACATTCAGAAAACTAAGATCATAGCATCTGGTCCCATCACTTCATGCCAAATAGATGGGGAAACAGTGGAAAGAGTGACTGACTTTATTTTTCTGGGCTCCAAAATCACTGCAGATTGTGACTGCAGCCATGAAATTAAAAGACGCTTACTCCTTGGAAGAAAAGCTACAACCAACCTAGATAGCATATTAAAAATCAGAGACATTACTTTGCCAACAAAGGTCATAGTAAAGCTATGGTTTTTCCAGTAGTCATGTGTGGGATGTGAGAGAAGGACTATAAAGAAGCTGAGCGCCAAGAATTGATGCTTTTGAACTGTGGTGTTGGAGAAGACTCTTGAGAGTCCCCTGGACTGCAAGAAAAAAAAAAAAAAAGAAAATCAGAGATACCAAGGGAACATTTCATTGAAAGATGGGCTCAATAAAGGACAGAAATGGTATGGACTTAACAGAAGCAGAAGATATTAAGAACAGGTGGCAAGAATACACAGAAGAACTATACAAAAATCTTCATGACCCAGATAATCACAATGGTGTGATCACTCACCTAGAGCCAGACATCCTGGAATGTGAAGTCAAGTGGGCCTTAGAAAGCATCACTACGAACAAAGCTAGTGGAGGTGATGGAATTCCAGTTGAGCTATTTCAAATCCTGGCAGATGATGCTGTGAAAGTGCTGCACTCAATTTGCCAGCAAATTTGGAAAACTCAGCAGTGGCCACAGGCCTGGAAAAGGTCAGTTTTCATTCCAATCCCAAAGAAAGGCAATGCCAAAGAATGCTCAAACTACTGCACAATTGCACTAATCTCACACGCTAGTAAAGTAATGCTCAAAATTCTCCAAGCCAGGCTTCAGCAATATGTGAACCATGAACTTCCGGATGTTCAAGCTGGTTTTAGAAAAGGCAGAGGAACCAGAAATCAAATTGCCAACATCCGCTGGATCATGGAAAAAGCAAGAGAGTTCCAGAAAAAGATCTATTTCTGCTTTATTGAGTATGCCAAAGGCTTTGACTGTGTGGATCACAATAAACTGTGGTAAATTCTGAAAGAGATGGGAATACCAGACCACCTGACCTGCCTCTTGAGAAATCTGTATGCAGGTCAGGAAGCAACAGTTAGAACTGGACATGGAACAACAGACTGGTTCCAAATAGGAAAAGGAGTACGTCAAGGCTGTATATTGTCACCCTGCTTATTTAATTTATATGCAGAGTACATCATGAGAAACGCTGGGCTGGAAGAAGCACAAGCTTAAATCAAGATTGCCGGGAGAAATATCAATAGCCTCAGACATGCAGATGTCACCACCCTTATGGCAGAAAGGGAAGAGGAACTAAAAAGCCTCTTGATGAAGGTGAAAGAGGAGAGTGAAAAAGTTGGCTTAAAGCTCAACATTCAGAAAACGAAGATCATGGCATCTGGTCCCATCACTTCATGGGAAATAGATGGGGAAACAGTGGAAACCGTGTCAGACTTTATTTTGGGGGCTCCAAAATCACTTTAGATGGTGACTGCAGCCATGAAATTAAAAGACACTTACTACTTGGAAGAAAAGTTATGACCAACCTAGATAGCATATTGAAAAGCAGTGACATTACTTTGCCAACAGAGGTCCGTCTAGTCAAGGCTATGGTTTTTCCAGTGGTCATGTATGGATGTGAGAGTTGGACTGTGAAGAAAGCTGAGTGCTGAAGAATTGATGCTTTTGAACTGTGGTGTTGGAGAAGACTCTTGAGAGTCCCTTGGACTGCAAGGAGATCCAACCAGTCCATTCTGAAGAGATCAGCCCTGGGATTTCTTTGGAAGGAATGATGCTAGAGCTGAAACTCTAGTACTTTGGCCACCTCATGCGAAGAATTGACTCATTGGAAAAGACTCTGATGCTGGGAGGGATTGGGGGCAGAAGGAGAAGGGGACGACAGAGAATAAGATGGATGGATGGCATCACTGACTTGATGGACGTGAGTCTGAGTGAACTCTGGGAGTTGGTGAGGGACAGGGAGGCCTGGCGTGCTGCCATTCATGGGGTCACAAAGAGTCAGACAAGACTGAACTGAACTGAACTGAACTGCAGTGTCTCTGAGGGAGAATAATCAGGGTTAAGGCATGCCCATGTGTGAATACACGCATTTTTCCTCCAGACTTCGTTATTTATATTCAGAATACTCCCAGATCTAACTCAGCTAGTAACTAACAGCTTTTGGCATTACCATACATCTTATTAAGCACCAGAGGTTGAACAAAGTTCCTGGGACTCTTGTATGAAAACACCTTAAAACAGCAGATTTAACGGATGGTCTGAATACACCTGAACAACTTGCTAACCCACTGCTACCAAAGCCTGTGGCAGATATTGCTAGTTGATCACAGCAGCCTTTCAAATAGAATTTGCATGTGACTTCATCATTCAGGCACTGCTAAATGCAGAGTGGACCAGAACATTAAAAAGAATGAACTAATGCCATTTGCAGCAACATGGATGGACCTAGAGAGTGTCACATGAATTAAATCAAACAAAAAGGGAGAAATATCATATGAAATCCTTTATATGTGGAATCTAATAGGAAATTATACAAGTGAACTTACAAAACAGAAACAGACTCGCGTACTTAGAGAACAAACTTATGGTTGCCGGGGGAAGAATGAGAAAAGATAGGGAGCTTTGGATGGACGTCTACACAGTGCTGTGTTTAAAATGGATAGCCAACAAATATCTACTGAGTAGCACATGGAATGTTAAGTGCAGCCTGGTTGGGAGAGGGTTTTGGAGTAGAATGGATACATGTATATGTATGACTGAGTTCCTTCATTGTTCACCTGAAGCCATCACAATGTTGTTTGTTAATTGGCTATACCCCAATATAAAATAAAAAGTTTAAAAACAAACAAAAAAGAATTGGTGAGAGAAAGGCATGGAAAAGGCAATGGCAACCCACTCCAGTACTCTTGCCTGGAAAATCCCATGGACGGAGGAGCCTAGTAGGCTGCAGTCCATGGGGTCGCTAAGAGTCAGACACGACTGAGCAACTTCACTTTCACTTTTCACTTTCATGCATTGGAGAAGGAAATGGCAACCCACTCCAGTATTCTTGCCTGGAGAATCCCAGGGACAGAGGAGCCTGGCGGCCTGCTGTCTATGGGGTCACATAGGGTCGGACATAACTGAAGCGACTTAGCAGCAGCAGCAGCAGAGAAAGGCAATCAAATGCCATCCAGGTTTTATGTACTGCTCTGTGACTATTGCTATTTTCAATTTTGCAAAAATGTGCTCAATAAACCCATTATAATCAGCTGCATATCCATCATTAAGATGAAAGTTTCAGCCTAAGCTTCTAGAGGCAACTAGGCAGCAGGATCTGAAACAAAACCTCAGGACTTCAGTAGTCCTTCAGAGCACAAAGAAGAAGCAGGTTTATGCCTTCTGGCCATAGCTGTCAGACAAGTGAACTTACAGAACAGATGTCCTTACAAAATAGATGTCAGGTGTCCTTCTTGCTGGTGGTTCCAGCAGTGACCTTAAGATATACTATAAGTTACTATTTAGAGAAAACAGAAGTGTTATTATTTATGGCACAGACCCACCACCTAGACAGAGAACACAGACAATTCTAATCAACTAGCTACCACATGTGGTTATCTGGGGTGTGTAGGAGGGGGTATCTGGATTGAATTTACAGTCTAACATTCCTGCAGCCTACTAGAGTACCAAAAATTCCAATATTCCACAGAGATGGGGCCAAAGTTTTCAGACTCTTCAGATGAAACATTGAGAAAATCCTGTACTGCTTCTTCATTAAAAAAGCCTCAGGAGGTGCCCTTCTCTCCACTTCTGTGTGGATGGGAAGTAGCCCTTCCCTAGGTATAAATCTTTTTTTTTTTAAATTTTACTTTATTTTTAAACTTTACATAATTGTATTAGTTTTGCCAAACATCAAAATGAATCCATCACAGGTATACATGTGCTCCCCATCCTGAACCCTCCTCCCTCCTCCCTCCCCATACCATCCCTCTGGGTCATCCCAGTGTACCAGCCCCAAGCATCCAGTATCGTGCATCGAACCCGGACTGGCATCTCGTTTCATACATGATATTTTACATGTTTCAATGCCATTCTCCCAAATCTTCCCACCCTCTCCCTCTCCCACAGAGTCCATAAGACTGTTCCATACATCAGTGTCTCTTTTGCTGTCTTGTACACAGGGTTATTGTTATCATCTTTCTAAATTCCATATATATGTGTTATTATACTGTATTGGTGTTTTTCCTTCTGGCTTACTTCACTCTGTATAATAGGCTCCAGTTTCATCCACCTCATTAGAACTGATTCAAATGAATTCTTTTTAATGGCTGAGTAATACTCCATTGTGTATATGTACCACAGCTTTCTTATCCATTCATCTGCTGATGGACATCTAGGTTGCTTCCATGTCCTGGCTATTATAAACAGTGCTGCGATGAACATTGGGGTACACGTGTCTCTTTCCCTTCTGGTTTCCTCAGTGTGTATAAATCTTAATCACTTGTTCCTTCTGGAACAACACCTCTTTGAATGTACCAGAGACCTGCTTTTTCCAACAAAACTACTGAATGACTCCAGCTCATGTGCACCCTCAAATCATAAAACTTCTGAAGCCTTGTCTACACAGAAGACTGGATGGAGCTCATCACTTCCTTTTCTGCCTCCCCAGGTCCTACTGTGCTACCAAGTCACATCAGCAGAATGCCACACACCTGGACTCTACTGCTCCCCATCCATCCAAACACCTCACAAGACCACACCTCACAGGAGTTCAGCTAGTTCTCTTGATGAGTGAAAACTTCTAAAGCTTTTATAAAACAGATGATCACTATCCTTTTTGCAAATAATTAGAATAAGTATCTCTTAAGCATTTTTATTATTAAAAACAAAGCACACAAATGCCACAATAAAGGGAAAAAACTCCTTTAAATGAACTTAGATTTTTTTTCCACTTGGTAGATACAAAGAATCATAGGACTCAATATGCTTCTCTTCTTGGCTTGGTTTCTAGAAGGTTAAGTTGGTATTAATTTGTTAAAATTATTCATGATTCGGGTCTCTGATATGAATATTTTCCTTCCTTATTTTTTGGCTATAGTTCTTACAACTTTTTAAAAAACATATAACAATTCTGCTTTATTTTTTTGTTTTAATATTGATGAAATATGTACATTAATAATCAGATAAATTCAATTATTTCATCACCTGTGATTACCCATAGTATAGAAGGATTCATCATAAAATGCGTTCTCTATTATTATTATTATTTTTTTTGGCTGTGCTGTGTGGGATCTTAGTTCCCCAACCAGGGATTGAAGTTGTGCCCCCTGCAGTGGAAGCACAGAATCTTATCCACAGGACCACCAGAGAAGTCCCTGTTCCTCATTATTCTACAAGTAGGAAACTGATTGGGGTAATAGACCAAATGCCTACCAAACAGATTCCCCGTCCTGGGTCCTCCCAGGGGAATATTTTTCATATAGCATCTCATATAGTTTTCCCATATAGCATCATTTATACGAGAAGCTTTGAGAAAGGAAGGACCACAAACAGTGTGGGATCACTCCAAATACTGGTGATGATAAAGAATGAAGCTGAAAATAATAGGACTTATCTTTCCAATACATTTAACAGCTGCAACTTACTCGGACATGTAAATGAATGTATTTTTCAAATATATCACTTCTGACACACATTTCCTTAATATCTCCTTTCCTTTTCTTAATCTCTTACTATCCTTGTCATCTCTAGTAGGAGAAGAAAAAAATGTCATCTTTAGCAGAAGAAAAACTCCTATTTTCTTTCTACAGTAGTTCAAACATGATGAAATGTTTTATTTTTAAGAAAAGTATCTATAGAGTGGATAATCTGTTAGGCAGTATGTCATAAACAAGACAGAACGGTCCCTGTCCTCACCGTGCTCACATTCATCTTCTTTGTGCTAAAATGCAAAGCTGCAGCTGACCTGTTAAAGGCCACACTGACTTACAGTGGCCATCACATTCAATTACATAATGTCAACTTAGTGAGAAATTCCAGAAGATAAGACTCTCTGGAATTTCAAGGGTATAGTTAATTATAGCATAAATGGAAGCCAGCCTGCATTGCCACCCCAACCTGAGAGTACCAGTACTCACCTGCAGATTCCAGGCATTTAACATCTCGTGATGACCTTAAGAAATACCACTGGATAGCAAAGAAAATGATGCCAAAGGGAATCACAAGTACAGTAACCCAAGGAATCACAGCCACCATCACACCCATCACACCAATCACAAGTAAAAACGTCTGAAATGGCAAAAATAGATACAGAGGGCTCCTTAGGAAGGACACTTCTCAAACTTTAATGGGCTGTTTTGTTAGGATTAAACTCCTTTGCTCGAAAGACTTGTTGAAACAGTAAGGAAGGCTTTTGCATCTTAAGAAATAAAACTATAGGAGGTCCTCATAATGTTTATTATATGAACCAAACACTATGATAAGAACTTTCTCAGTATTCTTGTTCACTTGCTAACTTAAGCCTGACTCTTTGTGACCCCATGGACTGCAAAACACTAGGCTTCCCTGTCCTTCACCATCTCCCAGAGTTTGCTCCAACTCATGTCCATTGAGTCAATGATAACATTCAACCATCTCACCCTCTGTCATCCCCTTCTCCTCCTGCCTTCAATCTTTCCCAGCATCAGGGTCTTTTCCAATGAGTTGGCTCTTTACATCAGGTAGCCAAAGTATTGGAGCTTCAGCTTCAGCATCAGTCCTTCAATGAAGAGTCAGGGTTGATTTCCTTTAGGATTGACTGGTTTAATCTCCTTGCTGTCCAAGGGATTCTCAAGAGTCTTCTCCACCACAGTTCAAAAGCATCAATTCTTCAGCTCTCAGCTTTCTTTATAGTCCAACCCTCACATCTATACATCACTACTGGAAAAACCATAGCTTTGACTAGATAGACCTTTGTTGGCCAAGAATGTCTCTGCTTTTAATACACTGTCTAGGTTTGTCATTGCTTCTCTTCCAAGGAGCAAACATCTTTTAATTACATGGCTGTAGTCACCGTCTGCAGTGATTTTGGAGCCCAAGAAAATAAATTCTGTCACTGTTTCCATTGTTTCCCCATCTATTTGCCATGAAGTGATGGGACTAGATGCCATAATCTTTATTTTTTGACAGAGCTCCCACAATTAGGAGTCCAGAAGCATCAAGGGGTGAGTTTCTAGATGTCTTCATCCCCTGGGGGACTGGAGGAGACCCATGAGGGGAGGACTTCATGCCTGACTCACATCTGTACCTCAGGACCTCAAATCTATTTCATTTGTTGAAGGGAAGGAGGGAGAGAGGGAAATACACTCACCACCTCACACACACCTGACTCACAAACTTAAAATCCAAACAACCAGCAATATATCCTCAGACCCTACGTTCCAGATGGACCTCTCTCCTGCTTCAGTCAAACTCCTTCCAAAAATAGCCTGTCTTCACCTCAACTCCCTCCACGCCTCCTGCATTTGCAACCCTTTGCAGTCTGGCCTCCTCCCACCTGAAGCCTGTTCCTTGAGTCACCAGAAGCCTCCTGATTTGAAATCAACTGACAATTTTCCACAGACTCACCCTCTCATTTGAGTTGAACAGACTCGTCCTTCCTTGGCTCCCCAGCCTACTTCCTCTTTTCTCACTTGCTATTTATTGTGTGTCTCCTCTCCTCCCCTTTCTCTCTGCTTTCTCTCAGTATCGAACCTTCTTATCTTGACCCCTAAAACTGCTTCACTCTCCCTGGGTTGCCATCTTCACAGATTCAACTAATACCTGCTCAGTGAAAACTACACAGGCTCCATGCTCATCCCAGGTCTCTCCCTCGAACACCAGACTCTTACTTCCAATGACCTGCAGGTCATCTCCACCTTCAACTTCAAGATAATTGAACTACAGGGCAGAGCTGAGATTGAAAATCAGTGAGACTAGAATTTTATCTCCTCATTACTGAGACTGGATCCTACAGAAATCAGGTAGCATCTATCTCTGTCCTTCCCTATGTCATGCAAAAATATGTGACGATTCTGATAATGACTACTAACTAACCAAATACTAAGCACACGGAGGAAACCCAGCCTTGGCCTAGCTTGTCATTAACAAAGATACAGAGCCTTTCACAAAATCTTTTCAAAGCTATTCACAATCACTGTTAAAATATAGCACTGTTTTCAGGGAAGAAGTGTTTCTGGGGATAAATTATGTAGTTAAACTCAGCAGGATGTACTTATAAAATCAGTTTGTGAAAGAGGAAAAAAAAAAAAAAAAAGACCAGACATCTCTGCAGTAAAAGCACTCTGCCTCCTAATCTCAGCTTAATTCACATTGGTAACAGTGAAAGCCATGCTCACAGGCTACACTGTCTGCAGTCAGATATTGACTGCTGCATTTCTGTGCTCAGCTTTTGATAATGCATTTCACTTCTGAAATTAACAATTGGAAAGAAAATGAAAATTTTCCACAGATTTAATCACTAAAAATTTGACAGTATTAAATAACAGAAAAAAAAAAACAAAAACACTCCACATGAGCAACTGTACTGAGCGAAGAAATGAGAGCTGAGATGACCCAACATCATTCTTTAGAACCTCAAATTCACAGACAAAACAGAGGCTGGATGACAGTATTCCTGTAGGTCTCTCTCTCTCATTTTTTTAAGACCCTTTAAGACAGAGCAATCAACTTGTTAAAAGAAAAACTTCCTACAAAAACAAAAGACATTTTATGAGATGGCTTTGATCGTGGAATTGAATTACTGGCTTAAAGGCTTTATATCTTCAATAACTGCTCTGTATTGTACTTGTTGAATTCCCTGGTGGGTCACTGGTAAAGAATCCACCTGCCAATGCAGGAGACGCAGGTTTGATTCCTGGGTCAGGAAGATCTCCTGGGCAAGGAAATGGCAACCCACTCGAGTATTATTGCCTGAAAAATCCCATGGATGGAGGAGCCTGGCGGGCTACAGTCCATGGGATCACAAAATAGTTGGACACAACTTAGTAACTAAACAACATTGTCCTTGCTGAAGTATGAATTTCACCTTATTTTTACCACTCTTCTCTTGGTAAGTAACCACACCTGGCTTTATCCAAATAAAACAGTGCAGTAAGTATTTGTCCTCTGTGGGAATACAATGTATCAGCTCATGCTCAGTCCTGTCCAACTCCTTGTGACCCCATGGACTGTAGCCCACCAGCTTCCTCTGTCTATGGAATTCTCCATGCAAGAATAGTGGAGTGGGTTGCTCTTTCCTCCTCCAAGGAATCTTCCTGTCCCAGGGATCAAACTCACATCTCTTGCATCTCCTGCACTGGCAAGCAAATTCTTCACCACTGAACCACATGGGAAGCCTAATACAATGCATAGTTTAGTTAATCTAGGCTCTCTTTCCAGGAGAGGTGATTATTTCTATATTGTGAAAGTCTCACAGTAAAGGGAATCCAGTGAGACACCTGGAAGGCAGAGGGAGAACCAATTGCCCAGCATGTCAACTGCTTCAGAACAACCTTGATGTCACTGTGTAGCCACTCTTGCCCCAGGTGTTTCTCATGTTAACTCAGCCTCCCAATCACAGCTGCACCTCTCTCTCACAAGCATGACCTTACAGAAGATAACAGGACACATTGCCAGGCTGAAAGGCCCACCCTCAGTCCCTCTGAAATGGCCTTGAGAAACAGGCACTCTACTATTCCCTGTGAGAACTCTGAGAGGATTGGTACGTTACCTGGATGAAATCTTGAAATATCTGGGGCAGTAAGTCATCCATATGCCCAATGTCTTTGGAGAAACGATTTAAAATTCTTCCTGCAAGAACAGGATATGAGAAATTACTCATTTCCTCAGATAGGAAACAAACAATTCACAAACAAATCAAAACACTATTTGTAAAGTATATGTATTTAGAGACTTTCCTGGTGGTACAGTGTCCCCAGTGCAAAGGACATAGGTTCAATCCCTGGTCCAGGAAGATCCCACATTCCACAGAACAACTAAGCCTTCACAACTACTGAAGCCCCTGTGCTTAGAGCCTGAGCTCCACAGCAAGAGAAGCCACTGCAATGAGAAGCAGGAGCACCACAATGAAGAGCAGCCCTGCTTGCTGTAAGTAGAGAAAGCCCGTGTGCAGCAACAAAGACCCAATCCAACTATAAATAAATACATCTTAAAAGCAATCTTGCAAGATTCTTCTTTCAAGATTGCAAAGCAATCTTGACAAAGAAGAATGGAACTGGAGGAATCAACCTGCCTGACTTCAGGCTCTACTACAAAGCCACAGTCATCAAGACAGTCATCATACTGGCACAAAGACAGAAATGGATCAATGGAACAAAATAGAAAGCCCAGAGATAAATCCATGCACCTATGGACACCTTATCTTTGACAAAGGAGGCAAGAATATACAATGGAGAAAAGACAATCTCTTTAACAAGTGGTGCTGGGAAAACTGGTCAACCACTTGTAAAAGAATGAAACTGGAACACTTTCTAACACCATACACAAAAATAAACTCAAAATGGATTAAAGATCTAAACGTAAGACCAGAAACTATAAAACTCCTAGAGGAGAACATAGGCAAAACACTCTCCAACATAAATCACAGCAGGATCCTCTATGACCCACCTTCCAGAATACTGGAAATAAAAGCAAAAATAAACAAATGGGACCTAATTAAAATTTAAAGCTTCTGCACAACAAAGGAAACTATAAGCAAGGTGAAAAGACAGCTGTCAAAATGGGAGAAAATAATAGCAAATGAAGCAACGGACAAACAACTAATCTCAAAAATATACAAGCAACTCCTACAGCTCAACTCCAGAAAAATAAACGACCCAATCAAAAAATGGGCCAAAGAACTAAATAGACATTTCTCCAAAGAAGACATACAGATGGCTAACAAACACATGAAAAGATGCTCAACATCACTCATTATCAGAGAAATGCAAATCAAAACCACTATGAAGTACCATTTCACTTCAGTCAGAATGGCTGCGATCCAAAAGTCTACAAGCAATAAATGCTGAGAGAGGGTGTGGAGAAAAGGGAACCCTCTTACACTGTTGGTGGGAATGCAAACTGGTACAGCCACTATGGAGAACAGTGTGAAGATTCCTTAAAAAACTGGAAATAGAACTGCCTTATGATCCAGCAATCCCACTGCTGGGCATACACACCGAGGAAACCAGAAGGGAAAGAGACACGTGTACCCCAATGTTCATCGCAGCACTGTTTATAATAGCCAGGACATGAAAGCAACCTAGATGTCCATCAGCAGATGAATGAATAAGAAAGCTGTGGTACATATATACAATGGAGTATTATTCAGCCATTCAAAAGAATACATTAGAATCAGTTCTAATGAGATGGATGAAAACTGGAGCCTCATTATACAGAGTGAAGTAAGCCAGAAAGAAAAACACCAATACAGTATACTAACGCATATACATGGAATTTAGAAAGATGGCAACAATAACCCTGTATGCAAGTGAGCAAAAGAGACACAGATATATGAAACAGTCTTTTGGACTCTGTGGGAGAGGGAGAGGGTGGGATGATTTGGGAGAATGGCATTGAAACATGTATAATATCACATAAGAAACGAATTGTCAGTCCAGGTTGAATGCAGGATACAGGATGCTTGGGGCTGGTGCACTGGGATGACCCAGAGGGATGGTATGGGGAGGGAGGTGGGAGGGAGTTCAGGAAGGGGAACACATGTACACCTGTGGCGGATTCATATTGATGTATGGCAAAACCAATACAATATTGTAAAGTAAAAAGTAATAATAATAATAAAGAAATGATAAATGGTTAAAAATAAATAAATAAAATAAAATTATAGGTCAAATTCCCTCTAAAAAAAAAGAAAGAGAAAACAGGATGATACCTAAAAAGAAACAAAATTACCACTAAATGTCAGTGGGTGGGGAGTTGAAACTGAGCCCTGATTTTTAAAAGAATGGAGGAATCTTGTGGCAGTATCAAAAAGGGTTGATGGATTTCAGTATGTTCCCTCCCTTTAGATCCATCCCATCTAAGACTCATTCCAAGTGCTAAGTTGGTAAATAAACAGTTGCAAAATACCCAAATTAATCCTAATGTTACACTAACTTTGCTTTAGTTGTCAAGATTAATTTTCCCAAGTGATACTCTTTAAATCAACATAATTATAATCTCTCTGTAATTTTTTCCCTCCAGATCATTCACAGCACCTCACATTTGGGGGAAACTGTGAGTTTTGACCATTTCCAAGTTGTGAGTTTACTACTGGGGTAATAAAGTCATTATTTTCAGAGGTGTACCAGGTGTGACAAGCACAGACTTATGAATAAGCATCTAAGAAGATCACAGGGATGTAGGCAGGAAAACAAATATATTACTAAATCACTAAGGATCACTTATCATTGATTTTATTTCCCTTTCAGAATCCACAACAATAGTATATCCACAATGATATATATAAAGGCTGCAGGATTAGAATATGAGAACTAGTTTCTATTAAATATCTAGTGCAAACTTAAAACGCCACTTGCCACATCAAACAAAGGATTCTGCAACCATGAGGACTCTGCAGCCACCCTACAAGGGTGGTGCACCCTGAGGAGATGCAGGATGAGAAAGCAGAGGGTACTGGCCCCAGACAGGAGAGGTGCACATCAAAGGAACTGCAACAAGGAGGAGCCAATACTGACTCCAAGCTGGATCTGTTTCTTTGACCATTGCTGTTCACTGCTTTTGTTAGGGAACCCTGACCCTCTGCCTCAAAGTTAAACTAAAGTGGCTTTTTTCAGCTCACAGGGGGACAATCTGACCCTCACCACCTATGAATGGCTGTAGAAAAGAAAAAATTAACGAATCCCCTCCAATTTTGCAAGGCAAATGGCTTTACTTCCTCACCTCCTCTCCTCTGTATTCTATAAAAGAACCTGGCATCCAGACCCCAATAAGATGGTTATTTTGAGACATTAGTCTGCCAGGCTTCCAAATAAAGTTGCTATTTCTTGCTTTAACACATCAGCTGTAAGACTTACTGGCATTGTGAGGCTAGCAGAGTGAGCTTGAACTTGGTAACAAGTAACCCCACTCCATGTGGTTCTCTCTTCATGCCATCACACACCAGAAACAAAGACACCATAAACAGTCTATTACAAATTCTAGTTTTGAAAATAAACACAGGGAAAAGTTCAACTTAGTGTACCTACAAAAGAGTAAATAAGTGATACTCTGAAACCTTTGGGTGTATCTTTGCAGCATTTAATTAGGCTTCTATTTCTTGAAGGAATGAAGTTCTGATAATAGACACAGGATGAAGAAACAATATATATACTAGTGTGCCTGCTGCTCTAGGATTAGTGAGCTTGAAGATTTAAACTTGGTTCCAAATCCTTGAATAATAAATACATCAGCATCTGGAGAAGCCTACAGGTCATCATCAGCCTGTTCAGCTGTGGTCAGGAGCACTCAGAGGCTGTGATAACAGAAATTCAGTCCCACTTGATGCTCCCAAATTTATAACCATAGATTTCACATTAACAGGCAAAGTAAAGTAGAGCAGCTTCACAGCCAAAATAGCATGGACTCCTCCAATCACTTCCTCTCTATGACTTCATAATATGATGAGATCTATGTGAGCCTCTGCACCTTACCATCCTGTGCTCCACACAGTGCCTGGACTAAATGACATGTGTTGAATAAATATGCACAAGATGCTGCCCTAAACAGTCTTATTTAATCCTCACAACAGCCTTGTCAAACAGGAAGGGCAACTGTTATTCCCATTTCACAGGAGAGGAAGTTCCCAGAAACTATGTCATTATCCTTACTAAGGTTCATTAGCTACTGCCAGTGTGTTAAATGCTATGAATATATTAACCTGTTTAATGCCCACAAAATCAAGATATTGGTAAGTGTGTGAATAATATCCTCATTTTATAGGTAAGAAAATCGAGGCACAGAGAAATTAAATAATTTGCACGTAAGTATTAACATAAATATAACTGGCTATTACTACTAGTAACTAGCACTAGGACTGAACCCAGGAAGTTGGCTCCAGAGTCCATACTTATAACCATGACAATATCCTGCCTGGAGATTTGCCTGCCCAGTAGTATCTACCTACTTTGACCTTGATCACACAGCTAGTTGATGACCAGGCAACTCCTGTCCTCTCTCCAGTCACATCCCTGCCTTAACAGGTCCTGTCAATCATGACCTGCAAGAACAAACCTGCCCTGGGCCTCAACACAAGTCTAACCAACTGAACAGAGTGGGCATATATGCTGATGAACTACCTGTTTGTAGAAACTCACGTCAGGAGACTACCTTGCAAAGCAAGACAGGTCAAAGGCCTCAGAATGGAGGAAACAACCACTGGGAAACCTTCAGGGACACCCTTACTTAGTAATGAAAATCCACCTGCTATGTACCACAAGACCTCTTAAATGTAACCAGAATTCCATTGTAAAACTAGAGGGTTGATTTTACTGAAGAGGAGGTATACCTTTCACTGATCTTGCATTTAAATTAATTTTCCATTGCAATTCAGATAAACCTCAAAATATGAGCACATGCCAGAGCTCTGTGGTCCCAGAAATGGATGGACAATGAAAGAAAGAAACACACAGCCTGTCTCCTGTAGAGATGTTTCTGGAAGAAGGTCATTCCTAGTTAGCTTAACACCATGTAACACGCCCAATGTTCCAACAACTAGTCGAAGACATTTCAACACATTTGCATTGTATATTGGGTATATATAACAAATGAATTTCTAAATCATCCTGCAAAGTAAATGTTATTTTTTTTACAGACATGCATAAATTGGAATAAAAGCTTATATGCTCCTATATTCAGATTTTTTTCCTACCAAGAAAAATTATTAATGAAGCTTTTTGTACAAAATGAAAAACCACGGACAGTGATTTTCTTCCAAGCATATCTTCCATTTTCAAATATGAAAATGTAATCAGGCACTAAATGTGTTAATAAGACATATTCATTGAGAAGTTTCATGTCTGACTTACCTATTGGATTTCTGTTGAAAAACAATACCGGAGCTCTCAAAATGCTCTCCAACATTTTGTTGTGCAAAGTTTGTGAAGAATTAGCAAGGACATAGAATAACAGCAGAGACCTTGTGATGCCAAAAAGGAAGGTAGATACAATTAACCCTGAAATAAAGAAACATCAATCAGCACAAGATCTCTGTCTAATCCTCAATGATGCTGAAGCATGGTAGGCAGTTTATAAAGATACAATGCATTTAATTCTATAGGTAAAATTTACACAAAAATTTACATACACATAGAATAAATAAAATTTTATATGTAAATATATATATATATAGTAAATTCTGTAAGAGTTTAATGCTTTCACAAAAATACATTTATAAAGAAGAATATAAAAATCAATGTTTTCCTCTCACTAAATAGAAACAACACAGGGGTAAAAATATCTGTTACCTACAGTTTCATTCTAGGCTTTCCTAATTCAATTACAAGTTCTAATAAAAACTCACAAGATTGATAATTGCAAAAAAGTAGTTGATCTTCTCTCCACATTTCAAATTTCACTATTTACAAACATGTCCCACAATCTAAAAGTGAGGTATGCTTTGGTACCAGCATGTGAATTAACAGGAAATAGGAGAAATGATTTACCATTTCCCTGTAATTTACAAGGAAATTTACTTCCATGTAAAGTAGCTTCTTAAGAACCTACTGTATAGCACAGGTAACTCTATTCAGTGCTCTGTGGTGACCTAAATGGGAAGGAAATCCAAAGAGAGGATATTGTATCATTGGTTCACTTTTCTGTACCACAGAAACTAACACAACATTGGAGAGTGAGTATACTGAAATAAAAATTAATAAAAATTTAAAATATTAAAAATAAAGTAGCTACTCTAGGCCCAAGTAACTTTAAAGAGTATAAAAAGACCATGTTAAGTTGCAAGTGGACAATCTCTTAAATAACTGAATTGTAAGAAACTACAAATTATATTCTGGCATGAGATAATTAATCTAAACAAGCAATTCATCTCTCACTAAGTGTTTGATAGAACCCCAAAGCATTTGTAAACAAATATAATCATGCAAATTTATGTTTTATCAATAACATAAATGAACTCTACTATGCATATAAAGGGCTTCCCTGATAGTTCAGAGGTTAAAGCGTCTGCCTGCAGTGTGGGAGACCTGGGTTCAATCCCTGGGTTGGGAAGATCCCCTGGAGAAGGAAATGGCAACCCACTCCAGTATTCTTGCCTGGAGAATCCCATGGACGGAGGAGCCTGGCGGGCTACAGTCCATGGGGTGGCAAAGAGTCAGACATGGCTGAGCGACTGAACTGAACTGAACTGATGCATATAAAAATTAAAAGAACCCTCTAAACATCTCTTCAACCCACAATGCTAAATAGAGTTGGAGTAGCTTCTGTAATAAATATTCCATCAAACACTTTTTTCCATTCAGCTGACCAGTATTATTTAAATTCTGAAAGCTGCTCAAATTCCTGAATTCCATTAACAGCCATTTGCCTTAAGCCCACCATCCGATATGGATGTGTAACAGAATACCTCCCTTCTTCTCTAAGCTCTCATTGTCCACCAATTCAGAAGGTAAACTGCTGGTGGATTCAAGTTTCTTGACAAGCAATCAACAAAATAAATGCCAAATTTCAGTGAGTGGATTTTTACATAACACACTCTTTGTTAATCTTTGTACAAGCATTTGTACAAGCAAACTTTGAAAAGCATTTTCTGTGAGGATATTTAAATTTTTATTTAGTTTTTGTTTTAATTTTATTAGGGTATAGTTGCTTTACACTGTTGTGTTAGTTTCTGCTGTACAATGAAGTTAACCAGCTGTATGTATACATATATCCCCTCCCTCTTAGACCTCCCTTGCCCCCATCCCTCCCGTCTAGGTCACCACAGAGCACTGAGCTGAGCTCCCTGTGCTACACAGCAGCTTCCGACTAGCTATCTGTTTTACACATGGTAGTGTATGTATGCCAATCCTAATCTCCCAGTTCATCTTCCCCACCTCCCTACCCCTCACTGTGTCCACACATCTGTTCTCTACATCTATGACTCTGTTCCTGCCCTGTAGTTTTATATGTACTGTTTTTCTAGATTCCATATATATGCATTAATATAAGCATTTTGTTTGTTTTTCTCTTTTGACTTACTTTACTCTGCATGATAGACTCTAGGTCCATCCACATCTCTACAAATGATCCAATTTCCTTACTTTCTATGGATGAGTAATATTCCAGTGTATATATGTACCATAAATGAAATGAAAGACAGTCCTGAGAATGGGAGAAAATAACTGCAGACTAAGCAACTGACAGGGATTAGTCCCCACAATATACAAGCAGCTCATGCAGCTCAATATCAGGGGAAAAAAATTAAAAATGGGCAGAAGACCTAAATAGACCTTTCTTCAAAGAAGACATACAGATGCCCAAGAGGCACGTGAAAAGATGGTCAGCATCACTATTAGAGAGATGTTGATCAAAACTACAATAAGATATTACCTCACACCAGTCAGAATGGCCATGATCAAAAAATACACAAACAATAAATGCTAGAGAGTGTGGAGAAAAAACAACCCCCTTGCACTGTTGGTAGGAATGTAAATTGATACAGCCACTATGGGGAGCAGTATGGAGGTACCTTAGAAAACTAGAAATACAACTACTATATGACCCAGCAATGTCACAACTGGGCCTATACCCTGAGAAAACCATAATTCAAAAAGACACATGTACCCCAATATTCATAGCAGCAATATTTACAAAACCCACAGCATGGAAGCAACCTAAATGTCCATCAACAAATGGACATTTTAGATGAAGATACCCTTTAAGTAGTACATAATGCGATATATAGTCTAAACATTCTTGTGAATAGAGACGGTCCTGCTAATATTAGTCTGGCACACCAAATGTTAAATTAATCACACAGTTGGGGAGGAGATAACACTGTGATCTCAAGATAAGAAAGAGAAGGAATCTGATCCCAGGCCCTAGATTTCCCCTGTTTAGCTTCTCTAGTAATTAGTGAAGCCCAAGAGATGACCAGTGTGGTAAAGGGGAGCTTTGCATACCTGGTAGGGAATAGTGCTTTTAACTGGGACCCATGCTGCCAGAGGATTTCACCCAAG